>NW_019230013.1:269311-274656 GCF_002742605.1 Olea europaea var. sylvestris
CGGATAATCAATCTGGGTAATAAATCTAATTTTACTTGTATTAGCTCAAATCTTCAAGTTCTCTTTTGATTTATTTGGAATTAATTAAAATTATGTCATACAGTGTATACTTGGACGATGACAGTAACAATGTCTTTGGAAGAGACATGTTGAAAACTCTAATGGATCAAACACAGGACATAAATATTGCTATAAGTAAAGTCTATGAATTACAATAGATTTTATTTCATAGTCGATAGATATAATCTAATTTATATCTATTTATTTCATCAGAACATTGAGTTGGAGTTAAAACTATTGAGGCAGCTCATGAATGATGGTTGTCCGCTTATTTCAAAAGAATATGCAATTATGGATTTCAAATTTGAAGCAGAATGTGCTCGTCAAATGATATGGCATACTGACACAGGAATGGGAACCACCAGAGGTAAACCAGATGGAACTCTTATGCAAAATTATATGAATGGCAAAGCACCTATATTTGGTCGTCCTTGGATAAGATGCAAGTATATATTAATTCCGTACTCATATTCGGGTAATAACTAATACCTTTTCGTTGTCAATATTCCTGAATGGAAATTCCAAATACATGATTGCAATAATAAAGTCCACACACCGGATCAAGTAAAAGCACATGCAAAAGCTTCATGGACTGTGGTAGAAGCACTATTGAAAACAACTTTATCTTCTAGAGGAGATGTAAGGAAACATAGGAATAAACAAATGGAGTAGGAGATTATACCTTACCTAAACTGTGCAAACAATGGGTAAGCATTTAAGTGGCTTGTTTTTTAGCAGAATATTTAATTTCCTAAACTTAGTTATTTATTCTAACATTAAACTATTTCTTCCACAGGCCTAATTGTGGAATTTTCGTGCTCAAATATATAGAATGCTTTGTTTTAGGATATCCAATTGAATCAGTTTCGTCGGATAGGATGAGCATATATAGACGAAAGATTGCGGTAGATATCTGTAATAAAGAATACTTTCTTCATCCTTGTAAGTCCTAATTGTAGTAGATAATCAGAATATACTGATTGAAATATTATGTAATAAACTTGTATTTTTTATTCTTTCTTTTCGTATCTTATCACTGACCCAGATAAATAAAGATATGTTGAACATGAAATATTATGAAGGACATGATCTGACCCTTTTATATGCACCATGTTTCGCACTAACCAGTAAAGTATAATTTAAACGCATAATAACATGTAAAAATAACTAACCTTGTATAACTTAATGTTATTCTCCTTGACACAAGATGGATTAGCAGAGAAAATATCCTCTTTTAGGCTAACAGTAGATTGGCAGTCTAATTAAGCAAAACTTGTAATTATAGACTTTTTAAGTAGTATGTATCAAATTCAAAATTTCATGGTAGACTATATTTTTTGTGCAACAATTGTGTGATTTTATTTCATTCATTGGCTTTATTAGAATTTTTATGTTTCTCTTGTTCTTGCTCTAGATAAAGTGACATATAACTGACCATGTGAGAAAACAGGTTCAGGCAAATATAGTCCAACGAAATCTAAAGTTTGACCTTAATCTTTGTTAATGGTCATTGTAAAACAAGGACGAATGGGAAATTGAGTTCTCTTAAATGGTACCGAATACTTATCTCCTTCAAGTGGAATAAATGGAATTCTAGGTAAAAATACTTGTTTTCCACGATATTCACCTATTCCAATTTCGACTAAAATAACATTTCGTTTAAATTCTCGACAAATAAGTCTAAGTCTCATTATACAAATAAGCAACATAACATGACAGTTTCTTTTTAGTACAAGTTCATGTGGATGGATACCATTTGGAGTTAGACTATTCAAAAAGTTCTCATGAATAAATCCTTCTATTTTATCAATTACTTCATCAAAACTAAAATATGTAAATATCTCTCCTGGAATTTCTTTAACTAACATATTATTTATTACATCCACATGTTCATTTGTTGGAGTCAAAATAACTCTGTTCATCATAGTATTCAAATTGTCACTATATGTGTGAAAATTAGAAAACTCAATAGCAATTAGTTTTTTCAATGATTCAAATTCACTCTCAAAATCTATTATTATATCTGAAGGAAGCTTAATCATGTGACATGTATGTTCTCTTTCTATTCCATTTCCAATTCTAAGTAAATATTCACAGAACAAATGATCTAATTTAGCTCTCATATTCTCAGTCAATGATAGTTGTATAAATATTGCCATAAATCTGAAAAAACTAAACTAGCTTTCATGATATCATATTTTTTTCCTCTTTGTACTACTGGCAACACTTGTAGAAAATCTCCTCCGAACACAATAACATTTCCACCAAATGGCAATTCACATTCAGTAATATCTTTTAACATTTTATCCAAATGGCAATTCACATTCAGTAATGACCAAATCGCCCAGCTAGCAATAAAGACACGGCCACTTCCGATGACGCTGCTGCTAATGCATTAAGTTGTCGAGATCATACTGCAGCAAGTAATGCCTTGTACAGAAAAGTTTTTCGAGTACCTCTTGGACCATCAATAAAAAAAACTCCATTTTTATATTTACAACACAATCTAAAATAACATCATAGGTAGATTGTTGTTCCTTATTTAAATTCTCTGTAAAATGCATGTCACACTGAATATTAATATTTGTAGTCTTTTCTAAAATCATGTTTGCTAACACATCAGCATCATTCACAATTACGTCAAAATCTACCAGACCAAAATCATTTATGTTTGTACCAAAAACTTCCAAGAATGAATTTATGCATCTCAAAGCCCTAATCTTGGCATCACATACTGTCATGCTTGCATGTAAAAAATTTTCTATCATGTACACTTTAAATTTAACCCATAAATTCCTAGGATTTGCAGGGCTACAAAAAATTAACACATTAGCAAAGAGGCGGCACAATGATATAGGATTTCATAGGTGATCGCCTCATTTAAATACATTTCACAATAATTATTCCCAACTATTAGACCATGTAAAAATGCAGTTTCGCAATAAGTAGGCACAACAATGTTATTAACTGTTCTTAAATCTTGAAAAGACTTAGGCCATTTAACATGATTCAATAAAACTCTTAGAAAGTATCTCTCGCCCTCAGATGGATTAGCAGCAACTATTTTACCAATAACATTTTGCTTCTTTTTAGGACTCCAAACTCAAAAATATGTATTCCAAACAAAGTATGTAGGAAAATCCTTATAAAGTAAAGTTCGTGCCTTTTCATTTGAAATATTCATTTTAAAAAAATCAGATAACATTGTTTGTTGAATGGAGTTTTTATTTATAACTTCTGGTAAATCATCTGTTTCATTATATGTAACAAACTGAGCATCTTCAATATGTAATTGCAAAGAAACTACAAAAGGAGATATGTTAAATAAATCAAAACTAAAAATTCTTCATATAGCTTCCAGTGCAGATATCCATCTAGCGGTTTGATAATTCGAAATCTCATCAACATAATGCTCATTAGTTTCTTTATTCACCGTAAAATTAACACGATCATGTCTTTTGTATACATATTTATATAAATATTTGACTGCTTTAACAGAAGAACATATTTCAATATTAATGTGACAATCATACTTAGCTAAAATATAAGAATTATGTGGTACAACCCATCTATTGTCTAGTACAGACCCTCTAACCTTAACAGTAACACCATCGTCACGACGTCTATAAAGTGAATATGAATCATTACCTAATGAAGTATGCAAAATGTATTTTCTTGGATACTTGTTTTTACAGGTATGATTTTTTTTTTGGACACATTTGTAGGATTTAATTGTCCACAAGGACCATGCATCATATGTTTGGTCACAGTAGCATGTAGGTGAGGATTTCTCTTTGGATCTCGTATTTCACAAGAAACAATTTTGTCAACTTGCGTAGAACTAGTAATCTTAAAATTCATTTTAAATATTAGAAGAAAATGAACATGAGGTAGACGTCTTTTTTGGAATTCAATTACATACACATAGGCAGCTTTAGGCCCTAAAATTTCTCTTTTTATTAAATCTATTTTTAGTTCTTCAAGTTTTACTCGAAATATTCGGGCTAACAAATCTGGCATATTTTGTATACTATCATTGTGCCTCAATTCTTGTTTTATTTCAGGCCAGTTTGAATCGCATGTCATTGTTAAAAATACATCAGGTTTTTCATATCTTTGAACTAAACACATTGCATCAATATATCTTTTAGTTAAATTTCTAGGACCCCCAATAAACCCTGTAGGCAACACAATTGATTTGCCAATTTTATAGCCTCTATTCTCACCATTTTATATACTATCTAAAATTCCTTGGTAAAGTTTACCTCGTATAGTCTTTTGATTATTACGAAAATAATCTAATCTCGCAGTTTCAATCTTAATATATATATCCACTATATATTGTTGTAGAAGTCTGCATGTATGAAGGAGTACAGACTTATCTGAAAGTCTGATTTGAAGTTTGTAGCAATAATATTCACGACATTACATAGTAATTCGTTTCTTACCTCTCTTCATAACTGAAAGGAAAAAAATATTAAAGTCACAAAGACAAATCTAGAAATGACAATACATTTATGCACTCTAAAAAGATTAAAAAACTTCAATGGTAATAAAACTTACCACGATCTTCCATCTCTATAAGTTGTTCGGCCGAATCAATGTGATTGATTTATATGAAATCTTCATGGACTATTGAAGTATTCAAATTTACCTTTTCGATACCTTCATGCAATCCAAGTTCTCCATAGGTAAATATTAATGGATATTGAAGTGGATCATAACAGTCATAATAGTAATTTACTCTATGTGCAGTATTAGAATGTCCATAAATTAATATATCACGAGTCTTTATGCTTGCAGATGGATCATCATCAACCTACACTGCAACCACCTGTTCACATGATGGCATGTTATATACTCTCTGTTCGAGACCTGGATAAGACCTCAGTACGATACATCATAAATCAAAATCAGAAACTTCACTTAATGATCGAAAGAAACGACAATATGGATTTATCTTTAAGATATCTATTAACTTTTTCAAAATTGATTCACTTAACCTATCTGAAATTTGTAGTCTATTACTAATTTCATTATAAGTGTCGTAAAAGTATAACTGCAAATATGTAGGATTTCCATCAGTTGGTAGAAGTGGATTAATAAAATGGTATACCTGTCCCTTAACTTTGAACGTATATACACTCTATGATTTTTGCACAAATTTTTATCATATTTAACACCAAATAAAGTGAATGCAAAATGGTCGTTGTAAGTACGAGCAACTTTTTCAAAAGCAATCGCTTCACATGAAGTAGAAGTAAATAGCTCATACAATTCAGGGG
>NW_019230013.1:275462-311750 GCF_002742605.1 Olea europaea var. sylvestris
GGGAATAATGCCTCCATAATTACGTAGGCTCAAAGGGCAAGGTCTTCGTAATTATGGAGGCATCAAAGTGCCTCTGTAATTATGGAGGCTCAAAGTTGAGCCTCCGTAGCACTACGGAGGCACAAACTGCCTCCATAATTGCGGAGGCTCAAAGTTGAACCTCCATGAAGTTTGGTGCCTCCGTTATTATGGAGGTTAACAAATTTCATTTTTTTCCCTTTCTTTTTCCTTTCCGACTCGCAGCATCAAAATTTGATTTCATTTAATCAACTTAGTTTTTTTAATAGATGTGATTCCTAAAATAAATACATAAAATATAAATCATTTTTTTATACATACAAATATTATATAAATCCTTCAAATGAGTAGAAATGTAGATAAATAATAGACATATTACATATTAATTACATTTCCAATCGTAACCTTTTGATTGCAATCAAATAATGTGTGAAACGTGTTAAGATAAAATAGTCACTCGTGTGATACTTCAATAATTTCTTTCTCCTCACTTTTATTTTTGGGAATAGTAAGATCGGGCTTTTTTGGTAACATATTGTCCATTTCTACTACCCGTGAACCTCTTGTCAAATCAGGAAAAAATATAGGAGTACATATCCTCTAATTTAAATAGCTTCTCATGTTTTCAAAATTTACCTTAAATCACTCCTCACATAAAATATTTACATATCTTTGCTTGCAGGTGCTCAACAAAAAGAAAATCAGGTGTCTATTTACTATTTCTTAATTACCATAGCTATTTTTTCAACACTAAATTTAGCAGTTTTAACTTACATCTTGTTTATTGAGATGGACTAAATGTCAATCTTCAATTCTTCTATTAAAAATCGAACACAAATCATGAATTTCTTACCAAACTTCATGATATTGTTCTACAACGACATATAGAATTTTTTTTTTAAATCACATACAAATTTTATCTTACAGATATGGAACTTCCATTAGCAAACTTTTTAACTCGCCTATACTGCAAAATCTACCTTAAAATCTATATTATGGCCTCCACAACGTAAATAATAGAGTTATTCTAACAAAATTTTCATTGTACTATATTGAGACGGAATGGAGGTGCGCATTGTTTCTTCAGAATCATTACTCCTCCACAAAACCATAATACCCGTCTAGTTAATCACACAAGAGTTTCTCCTCTCACATTTGAATGGATGCATTTTTAATTTCTCTCTTATACTTTTTAATGTATATGTATAGATGCTTCACAGATCATTTGTCAACGATTGGAGACACCAACTTGGTGACACAGTACGAGTAACTGCATATGATAGTATAATTGTCACAATACGCTTGAAAAGAGATAATGGAAGAATATATTTTGCCGATGGATGGGAACAATTTTTTGACCATCATAACTTACAGGATGCTCATGTTTTGGTATTTGAATATAACGGAAACTCCACATTCAATATGATCATATTTAACCATTCTAGATTAGAGGTCACATATGACTCCGATGTTCCCGAAAAATACAACGCTTCACATACAGATAACCCTGCATTTGAAATAACACTAACACCTCATCACAACAGCCATCGGGAAATTGTAAGTGTCATCTTTAATATCTCATTCTACATTCATCTCTTCCACATAAATTTGATTCAAAGATCAATAATTTATTCATTCATGGTTTTCCAGGATATACCAGGACAGTTCTCTAGATATCACCTACCAAGAGGTCTGCGAAGTGTTCAAATCTATGATTCTTTACATCACGACTGGGAGCTCGCCACAAATTTACGACCAAATGGTCTAATAAGACGTATGACTATAGGCTGGGCAGATTTTTTTAAAGAAAAAGAACTACAAATGGGCGATACATGTGTTTTCAAACTTTTGAACAGTGAACTCCCAATGTTCATTGTCTACAAAAAAGACCATGTTGGTGAAAGTTTGACACGTCTATGAGACCTCTTTACTTTCTTCTAATTGAATTTGTATATATGGAAAATGTTTTATTTTCATGTATTTCTATTCCGTTATTTCCACGCCCAATTCTATTTACTCTCTTATTTACCAGTTTACTCCAAAGTTTGTGTACAACAAATCAACATCAACATCGAAGTTCAACACTATACAAGAAAAATGAAAAATCAAATCATATGAAAGTAGATTTCCCCCTCATTAATCATCGCAGGAAAAATCTCTAGATATTACTGCTACCACGAACTAAAGAAAAGCTGAAAACATTCTCCACCACTACCCGCAAATTAAAATAAGGCCGAAAGAACATGTGTCAACGATCGAACAAACAAAGAGAACAAATACAATATAAGCGTAATGATTGAAGCACAAAATACAGATATACCAAATATAATAGAAACAGAAATAGTATACATACATGGAGAAAAGAAAGGAACCAATGAAACTCAAAGAAAAAAAGGAGTAGCGTGTGAAAATGGAGAAGAAGAAAGAAAAATCTACTTAAAGTGGGTACATCATTGTAGCTTATATATATATATATATATTTGTCTGCAGACGATCTCGTCTTGACTCCAGAGATGGAAAAAATTAAAAATAAAAAAATTGCTATTGGAAGAGCAGACGGCGTCGTTTTTGCTCCAAGGAAAAAAAAGTTGCTACAGTGTGTGAAAATGGAAGAATCTACTGTTCTTTCTACAGTAGCAACATATTGCCCTTTTTATATAGTAGTAATGACGGACCTAGAATATATGGTGATCGCTTTTTAGATTCATTTAACATCAACTCTGATTTAGGAGAACGAATGTGATGCCTGAGGCCGACTTGTGAACCGCTAGGACGAGGTCAAATGTCACATATCCAAAAGTAAACACCTCTTTCCTTTCATTATAAAATGTCACACTTGGTGCCATTCAAAGGTAATGCAATTTTACATTTCAAAGTAACATTGATTGGTAATCTATCTCTTCAAACTTGAATTCATACACTTTGTGATTCTCGTTTATTAATTGACTGACTTAATTGTCAAATTGTCCACGACTGCCTCTCCTACAGGTGAAGAAGGCCACGTGTGCCTGACTTTTATCGAAGTGTACAAGGCTTGACACGTGATTGGAGCCCAAATCTACTGGCCACACTGTCTTGCTGAAAACCGAGATTAACATTTATTATTACACCAAAAAGAAAAATATATTGATATAAATAACCTCTCAGTTGTTTGCGGCTCTTTTCCCATCAACAGAAAAATGTAGGTTGAAACCCATTGCTCTTTACATTTTGGATAAAACTAAAAATGGCTTCGTCTACGTCAAAATCATTCGCTTCATCTATAGTTCTGTCGGAAGAATCAAATGTTAAACTTGGTAAGAAATACTCGTATTTAATTTTTTATTGAAGATGTTTTCCTCATTCTCATCCCTTTTTTGGCTTGCCGCTTTTGTAATATTGTCTATTATATTTGCAGAAATTACATCCACAAACATGATAGCAAATACATGTTCATATGAGACTTTGACTGCATTTGATAAAGATTGAAGCCTCAAGGTTTCTCTCATTCGAAAAAGTTGCACTGCAAATTAAATAAGTGTGAATTGAAGTTTTAAAACTAATTTTGATTTCGATGAAGAGGTAAATTAGGAAAGGTACTAGAAATTTAGCCCCCTCTTCTCTTAAATTACTTTATGGTTATTTTTTTCCTCCTTTTTCCGATCTTGCTCCATTAAAAGGATTCACCTGTTTATTCATTGCGATATCTAGTAATCCATGAACATCAACCTCAGTCTCATAAATTCTTTGGCTACTCAAAAATGAAATTGTAAACGGACACTTGTCGTCTGTTGAACCATCAAGCATATAATATCAAAGTTTTACGTAAAGCTGCTATACAATGCATCTCTAAAAGATTTCCAGTATATATATTGCCGCCAAGAAGTAAATTTTATCCTTTTAAAGGCACTTCAATTACCAGTTTAAACGATAAATTCTGAATTAGTGTTGAGATGCAACCATGATATATAATGAAGCATTATCGATAATGTTGAGATGTAATCCTTTATCTATATTGCTATATTACAATCGACAATTGACAATTATTTGCTGTTCTTATATTAGCTAATCAGTATTTAAACATAGTATATCTTTTTATGACCACATTCTTACACATGTAAAATATAAAATACTTTATCGTAGAAAACAAAGTGCAACACAAATTTAGATAACGAGTTTAATAAAAGGGACAAAATGCCATAAACAGTTTATCTATCATATAGAAAGACAGCAAATAGAGAAGTAAATGAAAACAGACCAAATCCATGGGCTTGGAGTAAATTTCAAAGCCTCTAACAAAAGCAGGGACTCTATTTTTAGCTTAGAAGCTTCAATCCAAGTCAGAGATTTAGAAATACTCCACCCTTGTCATATATTCCATGCATCACACTAGATAGATAGATATCATATTCGTGGACAACGGGAAACGAAAGTGGGTAGGAAATGCATCAGTCCAATTCAATC
Source organism: Olea europaea var. sylvestris (assembly GCF_002742605.1). Taxonomy (NCBI): domain Eukaryota; kingdom Viridiplantae; phylum Streptophyta; class Magnoliopsida; order Lamiales; family Oleaceae; genus Olea; species Olea europaea. The sequence continues at coordinate 279,924 of NW_019230013.1, forward strand.
TTCCAACTGCGAAATGATACTGGCAAAAACCCCATAGCCTTGGCACATATCAGATAGAAGGCAATACTCATTCTTAGCGTGGTATGTCGCCATTAACCCTGCATTTTTATCCACATGCATTCAAACTTATACGTGTGAAGGTGTATTTGAACATGCAATTCTTAACTTTAGGTGACAAATCATGCGGTGTAACAGTATAACAAGAATATTTTGAACCGACAATGTTTTACGAACATCATCAGCTCACATTCTCTAAAAACCACAGCACTTTCGTAACTGTTGCTGCTTAAAATTTGAAGCATACAAGTTCAACAAGTATACGTCCACACTATTAGTTTTGGCATAAAACTGAATGTGGCTACAAAGTATACGGTTATTCATTTAACAAAGATACTCTCGAATAAAGGTGCAAGATAAGATCCTTCCCCACTACATCAATTACCTAACTCTTCAGCTGTCATCTAACACTCCTTGCAAGTTCAAACCAGGACAAGTACACGTAAAGCATAAATTTCGAAGAAAAATCAAGATCACAAACTACAATTTTGCCTTTCTGCAGGGAAGTCTTTCAAAAGAACAATGTTCCCACTCTAATTTGAGAAGACACGCAATCTTTAAACTTAAAAAACATAACCCTCTGTATAGTTGTCATCCATCTGAAATTCCTAAAATAATAGTGATGTCAATATTAGCTCTTTCGAATGGGAATCAGATTGATAGCTAAATTAGGAAGAAGATATTCATTTCATGAATTGCTCACAGATATTGATTTTGCTTTAGAAAAAGTAAAAAACAAAGAAATGAAAGAGGGGAATCTTCTCTCTTTTCTTCCTTCCAACCTCATCCTTCCTAACAATCACATCTACAAACCACTACCACCGTTGATAATGATTGGCCCAAAGACGCTCCGTTAAATAAATGAGAAGCACTGCTCCAGCCCTAAAAAAATCCTTGACAAGTGGACAATAGTAGTTCGTAGCGAGCTTTGCTCTCTCAGTACTGGAAAAATCCCATTAAATTTTCACCCAAACAGAGATTTTAGTTAGTGATCCACAAATACCTTAAAAATAATCTCTCAAAAGAAACAAAAGAATGGAAGATCACCATGGGGGTTGAAGATATTACAAGACCCATTACCTGCTTACTCATTGTTAGTAATTATGCCTTAAGGCTAAGATATTTTTATGACGAAAGACATTCCCTGATAAAATAAAAAATGTGAGTTACTTGTGCATTCCGTAATGTAAATAAACATTTTATGTCCACAAGTTGCAAGCTATAATTCATAATCCATAAGTCGAACATTTCCATGACTTGTAAAATGTTTTACGTATAATTATGTGTAAGCCCCTATATCTCTGAGGGTTGGAAACAATCACATGGTTAAGTATGATCCCTACGACCAGAATAAAGACCAAAAACAGTACCAATTGATAGGAAAAATGCTATCCAAAGTAAGAATAACTAGAATTCCAACTCTTTGTTCTTTGGTAGAAGATCCATTAAGGAAAGAACATGTAGGACCTCATGGTCCATATTTTCACAAGAATAAACATGTTATTCTCCTGAGAGTTGCCATCGCACTAGTTTAGCTCCTCAAGCATAATTTTTTCTCGTGCATATCATTATTGATTCCAAATACGTCGTCTAGTTACCATTTATAGATATTTAGAAATCGACATTTTCTTCAGTTAAGTGGGCTGTAGAACAGGCCAACTCTCTCCTTCTCTATACCTCTTCTTGAGACTAAAACCTACAACTGTTACCGAGTTCATATTTTCTAGATCCAGTGGGATGCAGAACAAGGGCAACTCCTCCTTCCCTATAACCCTTCTCATTAAACTTGAGCCTACAAGCATTACCAAGTGAGTTGATCCCTAAGTCAGAAGGCCAGTCCTTGGTTTCTAATACTTCTATTCTTATCCACATATTTGAATATCTAACATATTTGCATGCACAAATCATGAAATAAAAGAATTACTCTTATATCAACACCATCTATTCTACAAGACTGAAGAAGCGTAAAGATATTTTTTCCTTTTTCAGGAAAGTTTTACTCAATTCATTCACAAAAAATAAAATAAAATAAAATAAAATATTGTAAGCCATGGTTTTTGAGTGAATACTAATAATGGCAAAAAAATCTAAATTATTTTTACCAACTGTTCTAATTTATGGCATACATCCTTCTATAACTCGTCATTTAGCTCCTTTAAATTTTTTTCAAAATCACATGGCAAGGCATTAATAGGTGTTGCTATCCCCTGAATTTTAGAGAATTGCAGTCAAGACAATGCTAGATTTAATTTTAAGGTAGTTATATAAATATCACAGTATACTTAATTAAGCAAGTTTGCACTTTCAAGTACCTCGTACAAGCAAAACTTTCCATTTGACAGATGAAGGAAAATGGATTTCCTTGAGGTGAAATAGGGTAAGTTTTATTAGTAGTATTAGAAACAGGAAAGATCAAGTAACAAGTGAACCATACCATAGCCAGAAGTTTGAACATCAAAACCTTCATCCTACCACAAAACAAAAGGGTAACATATGTATGAAAATTTCTATTTCCAAAAATCCAGACAAATTCATCCAAGGGAAGAGCTCCACCTGCAGTTCCCGTATGAGTGGCAAGCTGCCAGTGATAGAATAGGGTTTTACATGCCCAACCACCTCTTCAGTAGCTTTGCATAATACATGGAATCCACAAGAATCAAGATTACAAGCAACTCCAGACAATGCCTCGCCAAAACTAATAGTAATTCTGAGCACATAAGCAGAATCAATAAAAAATAAAAAAATAAAAAAATAAAAAAAATTGAGCTGTGGTATATAAAAGTTGGACTACATCACAATGTCCTCAGATTTCCAAGAATGAAGGACATTCAGTAAGCTGAGTCATTAGAATGCAGTTAGATGAAGATAAAGATGCACCTTCCCCTCAGGTTTTCGTCTGGTAGGACATACTTTGAAACAGGGCCTCGTGTATCAAGGTTTTCTATGTTGGCATTCATGTCATCAACATAGTTTTGAAGTTTAGTCTCCACATCTGTTACACTGGAGTGATATATTTATTAGGTTTCGGACCTTGATTTCTTGGCTCGCAAGAACTGACTAAAACTTATAGCAGATTAGAAATATGAAGTACAGAAAAAGTCCTTAGAAAACGGAAAAATAATGTAACATGAGTAACCAAGATAACATTATGCCTGACTAAAAGCAAAACTTATGGAGACATAACCAAGAACAGAGTGAAATCCGTACCTGTAAAATGGAGTCAACCTGCAGTAAAGAGCGCAAGTTAGAAATCAATCGTAACGCAGGTACTTAAATGACAGTCTATGTTGAAATTCAACCTAATATCCCCTGAAACTGTACATTCAGCTGGAATTTGATTGATTCCACCCCCAGGATCTGTTATGAATATCAGTTTTGGAAATGAACAATGTGCCTGGAAGCAAACTAATCATTATTAAACAATTTTTCACTTTAAGATCAAGAACTTACAACTCCACTGTGTGGGTTTCATGGTCGACGGGGTTGCAAACCCATAAACTTTTTCCTCCAAATGGGGAGGGAAGTCTCTGTAGAACCGTAATTGGATCTCTTTAAGAGCTTCCATAGCTAGCTCCAAGGGATTGATGGCCTACCCACATTGAAAAAGGAAAATTAGCTAAAAACTACAACAATTCATATACAAAAAAATTGTCAATAAAATAAGTTCAACAGAGTATATTTAATTTAATTAGGACAACTGTCTCATATTTTTTCTAACCAGCTGAGAAAAATCCAGCATTATTTTAATTTAGAATCAAAATATCACCATTGTTCCATGAGGCAACAATTATTTAGTTATTAGCTTCATGTTAAGGAACAAATAACATATGTTAACCAACAACCACAACTTGATATGATATAGTTCAGCATAAAACAAATGTCTTCAGTTTCCAAAAATCTGCTAAAGAACGTCTCCTCCCTTTGTAGAGCTAAAAGTTCATTTTTCTTTTCCAAAAAACCAACACTTGTTTAAACTATTCTCAATGGGCCATAGAATTGGGCAGCCCTCTCCTCTCCCACACTGTTCCCCTATCTCCAGGACTTCAAGTTGAAGCAACCAACGGCTTGGTAGAATCATAATCCACTAGCGAACACTTGAAATCTCAAGAACGGTGAATGCAGAAAATAAAAACCACCCACTTTGAAAGGAAATTGAGTTATTTGAATTTTATGTAAAATCCCAGGTTTTCTGTTATTTAGATAACTCAACTAGTTTCTTTTCTTCGGACACAATATAGGAAGGTTATTATTTCTACTGCAAGGACTAATCCCTACAACTTGTTTGCGAACCATATGCAAGGAAAATTGACAAGGTCAATTCATTTAGAGGGAATTGGGATGGAAATTGGTAATTCTTGAGAACTCAAAATTTAGGCCGACTATTTGCTTTTTCAAGTGAGATTTTGATAATCATCTGCTATTACTGGGAAGGATAGTCTAGGAAATTTGGAGAATAAGAACATAACTGCCAAATATAGAAGGGGGAAAAGGGAATTATGTAAGTTATGTGGAATTTAGGGTATCAATTGGGGGAGAGAGTGAGCCTCTCGATTCCTCACAATCTTGTGTATTTCCTTTCCATTTATATTTGTTCTTCGTTCAATATATACAAAAAATTATATTACACATCTAGTACCTATCAACTGATACTGAGGCATCAATTCTAGGGCAATGACAACAGATTGGAACAAAGAATTGGAGAAGAAGATGGGGCCATTCATGGGGAATCACAAGAAATTCTTAAAGGTGATGCAAGAATTCACTAAAGAAGATGGGGGATCATTCTTGAAACTATAGCAATGTATAGCTACTAGCAGTCAACTTAACAATAAAACTAGGGCCTCAAGTTTCTTGGTTGCAGAGACTTTATCTTATTATGTAGGAAGAGCAGAGGTATCAATCATATGTTATTTTGAATCACCTTTTTCCCCTTCTCTTGTTTTTCTCTTCAAAACCTCTTTCCACTTTATATGAAATCTAGACTACCATAGAAGATGATTAAGCTCTAAAACACGGAAGGCAATCAATAGATAATCATAGATCATATTGCCTTTTACTCTTAACTTTGGTGTTCGGTGGAGGAAGAGCTACTTCTCTTCACCCCTTCGATCTCCTCTAGCTGCCACTCCTGGTTCTTCATAAAAAAATCCCTTGGGACGTCAACATCTTTAGGCAATAAAAGACGAGATGGAGCTTGGTTTACCTTTTAATGAGAAAGAACTAGATCAATTGGCAGTTCACACAACTAAGTTCTAGATTTTATTTTGATTCAGGATACAAGTAGAAATTTTGATATCCAGACAAAATATTTTACTCACACGGAAAATTTTCTCATCTCAGTTTTTATATAAAAATCATATGTAGAAACAATCCCAATAATATGCTATGTTCTAGTTGTTCAGCTCAATATCAAGAAACCAATGGAAGAAACAGAATCAGTACCAAAAGGTAGATAAATATCCCTGAGAAAGCACTATTTCAAGAAGTACCTTGTGGGGTAGACCGCTGTGGAAAAGCTTTCCAGAAACATGAAGTTTCCATGGTATCATACCACCGGTACCAATGCATGGTTGTTTATCTGCTGTGTCAATCCAAAATCTGCAGGATGAGAAGCCCGTTAATTATATCATGATTATTGTTCAAATCACTTACTAAAGACATTCAGCCCCCATTTGGCCCCCATTAATTTTCATTCCATTACATTTCATTTTTCTCTCTCCTATTTTCAACCACACAATCTTCCATAAAATAATATTACACGTAAATCGAAAACTTTTCATTCTTTTCCAACCACTCATTTTTAAAAAAAAACACTATTTGACCCATTCTCATTGCCACAAAATGGGGGTCAAACGGGGGCCCAATAACATCTAGTCCGCCAAAGGTATAAGTAACCTACAGAGGGCCATGCTTTAACTTATCAAGCAATCCATCCTTCACTAATGCATCAATGCCAACTCCAGGGATAGATGAGTTCTCTTCACAGGCAATAAAGACAGCAACCACGGTAGACTTCAGTTGTGGCTTTGTCTCCCCTAACTTCCTCATTAGTTCAGCAACGAGGGCAACATGCCCTAAACAATCTGTGGTTCCACGACCTCGAAGTTTGTCTCCATCCATGCTCATCGTGAAAGGATCAAAATCCTGCATGAAAATACATCTGATGATGCATAAAGTTCGTAATAAAACATCAGAGGAAAGATCTGCCTATTTATTGACATCCATAGCATTGAGGATTCCACATTATTATTGCTTATTCCACTTGATTTGCAGTACTTTTATCTAATATTTCTATTCTCATATTAAAGGAAAATCTGACATCATTTGAAAATCTATTTTTAAAAAAGGACATGAATGCTCAATTATTTTGAAAAATACTGAATTTAGCTTCGCTATAAGTAACATAAAGCCAAAAGAAAAATAAATTCAAATAAGACGATGGTAAAAAACCAGTGACTGCCAACAAAAGAACTCCAGAACTTATTGAACACTTAAGCAAGCTGTTCGTACTAAATTGCACCTATAAAATCAACCCCAAAACTCAAGAGAAATCAGAGAGGACCAAAACATATTAATAACGACAAACTAAACAACCAATTCACCTGAAACCTAAAATTAGTAACAAAAACATAAAACGATAGAAACAAAACAATCCCGCATCATACACAAAAACACAGAGTTCATAAACAAGGAAGTAAACCTAATTCCTTATAACTTTTCAAGATAAGCATTCTATAGTTGAGCTACATGATCAATTACAGTTCATTTCCCTCAGGGTTAATTTCACCAGTGGCCATTGAAAATGCGCACTTAGTAGCTGAATATAGAAAATATTAAGTACAAGGAATAGAATATAACAGACCCAATCGGAAGGGTTGGCAGTTACAACATCCATATGCATGCCAACAAATGACAAGATTTTTCCCGGCTGAGATCCAGGGTACTCTACAATGAGATTCCCTCTATTGGGTTTGTAGGTAACATGGTTAATGATAAGTGGGCCACCGCCTGTGATGGTGCTGTAGGGAAGGAGCGCGTCCAGCACGTGCCTCACAATCCTGTCCTCCTCCGGAATCAGCTCCGGTGGATTATTTTGAACGTATTTGGACTCTCCGATCAGCTTCGACAAAAGGTTTATGAAGGAATCTTTGTTGAGGTCACCCAGAGCATTTCTTACGCTTGCAGAAGCCATGGCGGAGAAGACACGCAGAATGAGAATTATGCGTCAAAATGCATATTATATAGGGGTTGCACATTGGGCTAGCTGAAGCCCAATTTGCAGAATTGCATCTTTAAAGTTTCCAAAAAAAAATGTAAAAGAGAAGACACCAACTTATTAAAATAATCATAAAATTAAAAGTATTTGAAAAATATTTGAAAGTAAAAAAACATTGTTAAATTAAGGATCCATTTGATTGCGAAAATGAAATTTGGGTGGAAAGAAAATAAATTTCAGAAAATTAAATTACCTAGAAATTGTTTTCTTGAAAATTGTAAATTATTGTGTTTGATTAATATAATTTTTCAAGTGAAATTTGTTGAAATAAAAATATTTTTTGGTATTCGTTTGACTTTTTTATATGAAAATTATCATTAAAGTGATAGATTTTATTGGTATTGTGGATGAAATTTGTTTCCATTGTCAAAAAAAATTTGAGAAAATTATCTATGTTTTAGTGTTCATTTAGCTTTGTTTTACATGGAAATTTTCAATTAAAGGAAAATATTTTTTTAAAATAATTCTTAGAATTTGTTTCCCTTGCAAAAATTTAAAAAAATACGCTACAGTACCGAGAATTGGAATCCTCCAATTCCACAAAATCCTGGAAAAGAGGCGTGTGAGTGGATTGCCAAGAATTCACTTTGCCAAGAAATTTGAGGGTATCAAACAAGGAAAAAGTAAGATCCATTTTCCATGGAAGAAAACACACAATCAAATATGGCCTAAGTGTCACTTTTTAATAAAAAGTTATGAAAAAATGATTTTGCCACCCAAACAAGTAACGAAAATATTAAGAAAGTGATACATAAGGATAAAAAGTAGTGTGTAAAATAAAATGTTATTTTTCTTATTAAAAAGTAACACAACAACACTTTTTTAAGTTAAATGTCACTTTTTTGTTACACTTTCACTAAAAAGCGATGTTCGTCACTCAAAAAAGTAACAAAATTTTCAAGAAAGTGACAGGAAAATGACAAATACTAAATGAAGTAAAAAAATAAAAATAAGAAGTGATTCAAAACAGTGACAAATACTAAAAAATGACAAAAATTCAAAAAAAATGATAAACACTCAGAAAGTGATAAAATATCAACTAAAATATTGGAATCAGTTCAATAAAATGAGAAAAAAATGATACATCCCTCCTTTTTCTTCATCACCGCAAAACATCTTTAAGTCAATTACCAAACATTAACAAAAAAAAAAAAAAAGTTACAAAAATTTCGAATAAGTAACAAAAAAGTTAACAAACCCTACAAAAAAAAAGTGATAAAAATTCTAAAAAAAGAAAATGAAAGACAACACTAAAAAAGTAACAAACACTCGGCCATCGTTTGGATTCATTATTTCACATTATAATTTTTCTCTCTTGTTATCAACCGTACAATCTTTTATTAAAAAAATTACATGTAAATCGAAAAAATTTCTTCTTTTTCAATCACAGATTCTTCCAAAAAGTATTATTCCAAAATTATAATACTAAATAATGGGGACCAAAAGGGGGGTTCAAAAAGTGACAAAAAATTTAAAAAGTGACGAACATTAAAAAAATTATAGGAATTCAAAAAATGAAGTAACAATAAAATAGTGACAAATACTCAAAAAAAAAAATGAGAAACACTCAAAAAATAACAAAACACTAATCAAAACCTTAAAATCAGTTCAATGAAATGATAGAAATTAAAAAAATAACGAAAACTAAAAAAGTGACAAATAATATTTAACGTCAATCAAACCTTAAAAGAGATCTAAGGGATCCTTGATTTTCTTTTTGTATGTTGTCTCTTTGTGATTATGTTTCACTTCTATTACCTAACATATTAACTTGAATTTGGAAGCTATTCAATGAAGTGACAAAAATTCAAAAAGTGATAAATATTAAAAAAAAAAAACAAAAAAGGTTTTTGAGTGGCAACTATTTATATCATTTTTTTCACATTACTAGTCTAAGATTATTAAATTATAGCACTTATAAATCTAGGTTATTTGGATTCTAGGTGTTACAATTACAATCATCATATTATAAGTTTGTGTAGTTGGCATTGAATTCACATCATATATGAACCTTTAGGAAACGGTTGTATGTAACATTGGAAGGGTAACTTGACTTTCTCATCTCAATCAAAACTCCATAGGCTTCCTCAATCTTCCAAACAAACACACTCCTTCAATCAGGTCTTTGTGTGTTGACACGTCAAGAAGGCATCAACTATTTCTCATATTAGTTAAGAGTTTGAAGTATTTCTCATTTCTATTATTTTAAGCAAGTTTTTGCAATGGAGAAGACATAGTTGAGGCTTTTGATTGCATGGATTCCAAAATTTCAAGAGCCTCAATCACAGTTGTTTCAACCATCCGTCTAAAACTCTTGGTCATACTTTATCTATAGAGACAAATGACAAATATTCCAAAAAGTTGACAAAATTTTAAAAAGTGACAATATCTTCCTATTTTCATGTAAAAATGCTTAATAGAGGAGGTATCATAGCCATCCGTGACCAAAGTACATCATGCGATTACCCTTTTTCCACATTGAACAATTGCTACACTAATCTACTACAATTTTGAAAGAAAATAACATGAAAATGGCTCTATTATCTAATTGCTCGGAAATGGAAAAATGATAATTTCTATTATTTTAAGCAAGTTTTTGCAATGGAGAAGACATAGTTGAGGCTTTTGATTGCATGGATTCCCAAATTTCAAGAGCCTCAATCACAGTTGTTTCAACCATCCGTCTAAAACTCTTGGTCATACTTTATCTATAGAGACAAGTGACAAATATTCCAAAAAGTTGACAAAATTTTAAAAAGTGACAATATCTTCCTATTTTCATGTAAAAATGCTTAATAGAGGAGGTATCATAGCCATCCGTGACCAAAGTACATCATGCGATTACCCTTTTTCCACATTGAACAATTGCTACACTAATCTACTACAATTTTGAAAGAAAATAACATGAAAATGGCTCTATTATCTAATTGCTAAGAAATGGAAAAAATGATAATAATATAGAAACTACATTGTTCAGAAATAGTCTTAACACTAAGCCCCTGTTTGGTCCCCATTAAATTACTTTCCATAACATTCTATTTTTTTCTCTCATATTTTCAACCACACAATCTTCCACAAAATAATATTACAAGTAAATCGAAATTTTTTCCTTTTTTTTCAACTACTCATTTTTTCAACAAAACACTATCCCTCCCATTTTCATTACCAAAAATAGGGGTCAAACGGGGGCTAAAAAAAAGAGCATATGCGTATGCTCTTTTTAGGAACTCATAAAATGGATTCCTCTAAAAATACAAAGTACAATACCCAAGTTCAATCATCACAAAACACAAATACAACTTCGTTGTTCACAAATAGCTATAACAGAAGAAAAAGAGCATCACATACGCTATTTTTATGAACATAGAGAAAATGGGGAGCTATGCATGATTTATGCGAATAGCAACGATGTTTTGTAAATTAACTTTCATAACACATATCTACTTTTAACCACGACTTATTCATGAAGAAATATTCTTAAAATAGTTCCACATATGACGTCCATAGAAATCTATATAAAAAAAAACATAAACATTTCATGATCGAATTAAAATTATTAAATCATCAGCTTCCTTCATAGCATGTTGTATCATCCTCTACCATCATCTAAACCCCAAAGAAATCCATTCATCCTATAAGAAGGGAATTAACCCATGAGTTTGAAACTCAATAAATATTATTGGTGCACTTCATTATCAAATTAGAAATTTCAAACTATAGATTCATATTGTCACACATAGATGGATTTTTGGCAAAATTCAATTACTATAGAATTATCATAACACGTAGAGTCGGAGAATGATCATTCAAATTGTTGTAGTGCCAAAGCACCGTACTCATAGATACCATTTTATTCAAACATTTATCAAAAAATCGTAATTTGAAAACGAAATAAACATTTGCACCTCTACCTATCTTGAATTTTCGTGGATATAAAAGAACAAAATGTATAGAAAATCTTTCTTTTTCTCACCCTTGTTATTCCCTTAAACTTAACTTGATATGAAATATATTTTTTTAGAGAAAATAAGAGTAAATTCGGATTTGAGCAGAGTTGTAGTGAAAAAGTAACATTTCTCTTATTGTAACCTTCCTTTTTAATGAAAAACTAAATGAGGGAGCTGTATTATCATTAAATTTGTTAAATTTGGTATTTAACTAAGAATTTGAAGAGTTTCTAAGCCATAAAAAAATTCATATAAAAAGTTTTATAAAAACATTTACATGGTGATTCAAAACTGAGTTATTTATATGAAATATCATGTAAATGACTATTGAGGCAACCCAGCTATTCAGTAAATCTTTGTAGTCAAATTTACTAAAATTTAATATCTTAAATTGTTAGGCTTTTAATTAACTTATAGCTTTGACTTTCATATCCTTAAATGGATTGAGCTTCCATAGCTCGTTTCTTAAATGGGTTAGGCTTGTGGTGCTAGATCATCACAAAATAATAACTTAATTTCATTATATTTCTCGGGCTTCTACAGACTAGCTGAAGCCCAATTTGCAAAATGGCATCTTTAAAGTTAAAAGGATAGAAATACCCTACTTTAAAGTTAATAAACTATTATAGGGTAATTATATTCCCACCACAAGTTTATTTCGTGCATTACATTTCAATTGCACTTTTCATAATATTTATTTATTATAATACTTTTTGTCCCTAACAGTTTTTAATGTCATTTTTCATTTGTTAACTCATTTAGTATTCGATAATAGTTTCATATTCAAAAGTGCTTTAAAATGGTAAAAATAACTTATTTTCCATATTTTTTTCAAAAAATTAATAAATACAAATTGCAAGAAAAAACACCATTTATCTCTCATTTCAAAATATGAAAACAAAATATTTTGAAATAAATTATCATCAAGGATGAGATGTACTACTTAAAAGAATGTTGAAAATAAGAATTCAGTGGAAAAAAGTTAAGAAAATAATTGATACAATAAGAAAGATTGAAGAGCTTAATTTGCCATTGAAATATGTTGTATCAAATAAAATTGTGGTTACGATATAACTATTATCGATTTTATATAATCATAATAAGTAATAGAGTGGGCCAATGAGTCCAAACTATCGTTCTCATGATGATTATAATTTAATACTTAACATATGTAACTTCTATTTGACAAAAAAATAAATTATGATTTGATGATTGAGTATCTAAATTATTCTAATTATATTAAATTAATATATCAAATACAAATTTTAAAGTATGAATATCGATGCTAAGGCTTTCAATGTCATTTACTGATTCCCTTTAATTCGCTAATTAAGATTCATGATTATTGTAGTGTTCGATTGAATTCTTCTAAAGTATTCCATTTATCTCGCTTGAATCCAAATCAATTCTATTTAAACTTCTTAAATTTCTAAAAAAATCCATGTAACGATTTCATTAACTAAAAAATGTATTGCTACACTTCTATACTAATTCTCAAATTTTACAATGTGGCCTAAATCTTAAATTCACGTCTCACTTGTTAAAGAATCACATGATCATTGAATTATGGCCAAATAATTCAAAGCACTAAAATCTATAAAAATAAATAAATTCAACACAAACAATTAAACTACTAGAATCTTGACATAAATTAAACGGTCACACATAGGTTACATTTTTTTTTTATCCTATCTAATGATCTCGCTACTCATATTAATGAAAGAAAAAAAAGAAAAAAAAAAAAGAATTGATGATGAAAAGAATTGGATCTTACACCAAGAATCATCATCAATCTCAAAAGTCTTCAAATATTAGCATTTTTCCCCTTTGATCTTGATGATTTGTACTCGCTCTCTCTCAAAAATTGGTGTTTCCCATAAAAAAAAAAAGAAAAAAATAATGAAAACTATATCTAGAAATATAGAATGACTCTACAGTCATAGAGAACCTTCAATGTAGAATTTGAGTCTAAATTTTTTATAGTTAATTGCACTTTGGTCCTCACATTAATTACTTGTGCATCCCAAATCCTCTTTATTTGCATGGTCAGTCCTCTACTTCAAGACCTGGTCATTTTGGTCCCCAATTTCTTAATTTTGCACAGTTTCATCAAATACCTTTCAAACTTGTCCAACTTGGGTTTCACCAACCTTTAACCAAAATTCAACGTCAATCAAGTAGACATTCACTCAAAATAATGATAAATAAATATGAATCGAGGCTTGAATAAGTGCATAAAATGCATTTATCAAATACTGCAAAACTTAAACTCTTGTTTGTTCTAAGCAAGATTTTCTACTAAAAGCATAATCTAACAAAAGCATAAAACATTAGATAACCTTGCCAAACTTACATCAAGTATTTGAACTCATTTGAAAATTTAATAAAAAAAAAAAAAAATCATAAGCAATGCAAAGTAAAACTAATGCTTCACTCATTTAATGTTCGATCGATATGTATTTGTGCATAGTCAATTTAATAATCATAAGCTTTTAGGTTGGTTATTTCCTGACCCTTTATAGTCAAATATTTTATTTCTTTCTCCTAGGATACACACTCCAATTTTGTTTTTTAATCACATTCCCGAGTTGTTTATTCTAATGTTGATTACACAACACTATTTTCTTTTCCACTCAAGTTTGGTTGGGTTTCAGCTATGAAAACAATTACCTTGATACATGATGATTCTCCATAAAAGTTTGAATATCTCAATCTTTCAACTAGAATAATAACCTTCACTAGAAGTCTATGTTGACCTATGGTTAACTTTATGTTTTGATTATGATTAACAAATTGTTTTTATTTTTAACAATTGAATTCGTGTCTTCATAGCTATTTTTGCAAAGTTGATCAATTGGAGACACAAAGATCACTGCTAAGAGACTCGTATTGGACGATCAATAAATATCGAGATGGAAATCGAGCATTCACATCAAATCACTAGAAGATAAAAAAAAAAAAAAAAAAAAAAAACTTCAATAGTCAAATATCTAATATATTGGATTTAGATGTTTCAAATTCGTGCATAGAGGTAGTTACTTAAATCATTAGCAATGAATCCCATAACACGGGCAACTCAAATGTCTAGAACCAGAATAGCTTCCCATTCCTTGACCCAAAATGCAAAACGCTACATTCGACTAGCCTAAGTAGTCGAACAATAGGCCATCGATTATTTGTTTAGAAAATTCCATACGCCTCAATAGGTGTAGCTTCCAAAGGCATAATCTGAGCAAAAGACATATATGATTGTCATAAAGTCAATCCATCACCATCTTAAATCTCAAATATTTACAATTTCACATAACTTTCATCAGGTGTTCTCTTAATTTATCTAAAGCATACTCCATCATGCAATAGCTTACAAATGTTGATAACTTTATATAAGAAATTATGAAAATAGAATCATACATAAACCCAAATAACCAATTATATACTCCACAAAAGCAATAAAAAGAATTTATTTTATCACACAATTATATAATACATATCATTTCATAATGAAAGAAAAAAATTCTGCCTTCCGTAGGCACTTCACTAATGCAGGTTTGGAGTCGATGAAAGACCCTTCATTAACCATTGCTGTCAAAGCTCCTCCCCTCTTTTTCAGAGAGAGGAATTAGTGGAAGATGGCCAGTTGACCCGGCCATCTTTCTAAAATGGCCAGTTGATCTAATCATCTTCCAAAAATGGCCATTGACCGGCATTTAAAAAAAATGTTTAAAACTTAAAAAACTAATGAAGTCCCATTTATATCCTCACACTGTGAAGAAGAGAGAAAAGAGTGGAAATTTACTATAAACAAATCAACGCCCAGAGGCTGATCAACATGCCAAGAAATCGACGATCCAAACCAAAGAATTTTAGGTGAGCATTTAAACCATTATATACAATTAATTTTTGAAATAAAGCATACTTATTCTCGGATTTGTTGAAAAATGTATGCAAAATGGTTGGTATCTGATGGACGGAAATGTTGGTATAGATTTCAGTGGCAGAGATCGCCGGAAAATGGTAATCTCCACCATTTCCAGTCGCCTGTGATTACGTAGGCGGCATCTCCAATTGTAGACAGCGAAATCCTGGCCATCTGGAATTCTGGAAGTCCCAAGGTCTAGGCCCAACCTTTTTTATTTTTTAATTAATAAATTTAATTGTTTATTTGTTTATTTAAATAATTATTTTAATTTTTTATGTATTTTTTTATTTAAGTAAATAATAAATAACTAATTGAAATAACAAATAAATAAGAAATTAAATATTAATTAATAATTAAAATAAATAATTAAATATAAAAAATACAAATAAACAATTAAATAGATAACTAAATAAATAATTAAATAAAGTAATGAAATATTAAATAAATAATATACATAACCAATTAAAATAATTAATGAAGTATTTAAATAAACAAGTAAATTAAATATTAATTAAACAAATAAATTAAGTAATTAAAATGAATAAATAAATATTAAATAAACATAAGCAATTAATATAATTTGTAAAATATTTAAATAAAAGATTAAATTAAATAACTAAAATAAATATTAAACAATTAATACACATAAACAACTAAAATAATTATTTATAGATTCAAATAAACAATTATATTAAATTTAAATAAAACAATTAAAATAAGTAATAGAAATAAATTAATTAAATAACTAATTAAATATTAAGTAAATAATATACATAAACGATTAAAGTAGTTAATGAAATATTTAAATAAACAAGTAAATTAAATATTAATTAAAAAATTAAAATAAATAACTAAATAAAGTAATTAAATATTAAATAAATAATATACATAACCAATTAAAATAATTAATGAAATATTTAAATAAACAAGTAAATTAAATAATAAATAAACAATTAAAATATGTGTAATTTCGATAAATTTGACTGTATAAGTAAACAGATAGGTAAAAATTATTCTTATTATTTATTTTTTTATGACAATAGATTGAAGTGTTACCAAATAAAAATCTTGACATACTACAATTTCAGACCATTTATATAAATTTAACATGGGACATCAAATCCTCGAACACAAAAAACTATTAAATAATGGACTGTTCCACAAAATAATCAACGGTAAATTTAGGCTCGTGTGAAAATAATAAATTCAAATTTGGGGTGCTAATAATTACACATCCGGACAGTTGTTATGTATGTGGATCTGACTTGTATAAAATCGATGAGTATGCCATGTTGCGCCGCACTTACGAAATTGAAAAAATTCTCTAGTAGATGGTATTCTAGATTTACGTCTACATCCAGGAGTATGTAATTCAACTTTGGGTGGCAACATATTATTAAATGGAAGAATGTGGTGAGAAACTTTTGACTCGACTTTATTTAGTACAGAAAATATTGATAAATAATCAGCCATGTAATAATAATTACATAGATAGGGATGTCAAACGGGTCGAGCGGCTCATCAGCTAGGCCGCTCCGCTCGTCAAAACCCGGCTAGTGGGCGACATTTGACGAGCCCGAACCTGAGCAGGCTCGGCTCGTAGAGCGCTCGTAAAAAAAAATATTTTTAAAAATGTCCAAAATGTGTAAATTTACCAAAAAAATTAATAAAATCACGAGCTCACGAGCGGCTCGTGGGCTCGGCTCGACTCGGCCCGCGAGCTCGTGGCTCATGAGTTCACGAGCTTGGCTCGCCATGAGCTCGAGCCGAGCTCGTGGGTTAAAGGGCCAAACCGTACCATCACTATACATAGGTGTATGTTGGAAAATCCTCTGTGCATAGCCACTGTCACTGCATGTAAACATAAAAAACTTTCCAATTGAAAATTCCTACACAGCACATGTTATCGTTCAAGTCTACGATATAACTGATATTACGTCCACATCTCATAGAGAGCGAAAACTTGTTTATTGGTTCCACAAATACCTTTCTCGCTACCTTCAGAGTCTTAAAAAGTTTATCTTCTTGAACGAGAGTTTGCACACTTATAAAAGTCCATGATTTCTCACGTCGATCATGAAACCATTACTGTAACTTGTTACGAATGTGATCAATCCTTACGAGAATTGATAACTCGATCCTTCTTGAATAATGTATTGAGGGATTTCGTATTGTTCGAAATCATCATGTTGTATCAATGTTCTGAAAAATGTGATCATACCCACGTCCGATTCCCATCTCTATTAGATACTCCTATACAACATGTGAATTACTTTCTATTTCGACCATGAACTATCAAACTTTTCAAAACTGTAAGTCTCTGCAGCTCTCCTAAACAATGCAACGACGCAACTGCTTCGATACCTACTCTTCAAGTTGTCCTGTATATGGTACATACAATAACCATGATGTGCTTTGGAAAATATTTTGGCGATATCATTTATTATTGATTGCCCTCGGTCAATTAAAAATACAAGGTTCTCAACATTCTTAATTACTATTCTCAACTTCGTGAAGAGCCAAAGCATCACTAGATCATTCACTCCATCGACTATGCCAAATGGAAGAGAGTAAATTTAGATGTTGGCATCTTGACATATTGCAAAAATTCAACTTACCTTGGTATCCAGTATTAAAGGTTGTACGGTCGACTAGAATTAGGGGTCGCATCGTATTTGGAAATCCTAGAATGCATTATCCAATGCCCATAAAGAAATACTTAAAACGATTCTCGCCTTCCATCTTAATAGAAAATGTTGATCTAGGATTAGTTATCCCAATGTTATAGCAATACCTGACCAATTTAGCATAACTGTCCTCGATCGAACCCATTAAGTCCTTCAATATACATCTTTTGGCTTTCCAAACCTTCTGATAACTCATGACCACCTCATACTCTCGACAAACGTCGTTAATGATGTTCGGAGGTCTATAGATCGTTTGTGGGTACTAAAATTTGTGTATTATTTGTCGACCAATGAACCATGTTTTGGCCTACCTATGATTATTTCGACGAATACCAATTTCGTAAGTACGTTCCGCGTCGATTTGTTTGATTTCTTTACTTTAAACACAAAATTGTGTTTCAAAGCAATCTAGTGTATAGCTACCTACATGCTGTCTTTGTTTCAAACAGTTTATCGACATACAAATTTTCATCATCGGGAACTACACATGAACAATTAGAGGACCATATACTTGTTCCAACCTAGGAGCTTCCATCTACTCATGTTTACGATGGGATAACACAATCAAATCCTTATTTGTAAGTTCAGTTTTATTCTCGTTGTCTTGAACTATCAAGAGAATTCTGTGTAACGGTAAGATCATGGTGAGGAACAACAGTCTCGAGAGTAGTCACATCATCCTTACAAACTATCTACACTGTGTTCCAAAAATCATTCACATTACGAACATTTCCATCGGAATCTTCATATTTATCCTCGGGGACATTCTTTTTAGTTAAAGTTACGCAAATAGGAGTAGTGCAATTTTAGTTCAATTCAATTAAAACCTTATCTCAACTTCGGAAGTAGCCATTAAAGGTAGAATTGAAAATGGATGTGTGCTCGCTGAGTAGAAATTCCAATTCCATGTCGTACTGAAAGGGATCAACATTGAGTTTGTTCTATAAATCGTGGTACATTTTAGCATATGATGTACTCAATCTTATCACAATTGCATTAGAACCACATCTTTTACTCTTCCATTTCCACGCCCATAGATCATTTTCATTCATTTCAAATTCATCAAAATAACAAATCAGGATTGCAGCTGATTCTATATTTGCACTAGAAAACATAATTTGTTAAAAAAATATAATTAGGAGATAAAAAAAGGGAGAAAAGACATCTAGGCCGGCTGTTTCCAGTCGATCGAATTTGGCCACCTGTTTCAACTAGCCTAGGTGGTGTGTCAGATGTTTCCAATTGGCTGTTTATCTTTGTAGATGATTTTTTTTATTTTATTGTTTAAAAAATTATAGATCTATTTAAGAATGCAAAAATTTATCTGCCTAATAAAAATAAGCCCTCGTTTGGCCTTCGTTACATCTCATCAAATTAAACTAAATTTTTTTCTCTTCTACTTTCAACCACACATTTTTTAATAAAATAATATTATACGTAAATCGAAAACTTTTTATTCTTTTACGACCATCATTTTAGAAAAAAATATATTATTCCTCCCGTTATAATCAAAATTAATGGGGGCTAAGATTTAACGATTAAAATAATTTACTAATTCAATGAAAATGAAATTAAAAATACATAAATATTCTTACCTATTTGAAGTGATGGCTAGAAATAATATTTTTTTTTGCGAAACATTTGATAAATTTACGAGATTTCAAGGTTGACGCAGATGAAAAATAAAATAGTTTTTATTTGTGTTTGAGTAAACGGAGAAAAAAATGGTTTCGTTTTAAAATTTTAAGTAGGAAGTGTTTGATTTCTACTTTGCATTACTTACAACTTAAAGGGTATTATTTGTCTTTTAATCAATAAAGAGCCATTGTGGTGAATTGCAAACAAAATTGGCTCATGTTGAATAGGCCCAATTAAAAGTACCCCCTCTTTTCATCATTTTCCCACAATTTCTTCATTTTCAACCACGTTTACACTTTGATACATGTATTAAAAGCATAAACAACATGACCTATTAAGATTACACGAAAAAAAAATCCATGATTTATAAACTATCCAAACAAAATCAAAGAAATAAACTATTTTAATAAAATCTAACATTGAATATTAGTGAAGAAGAAGAAGATGAAGATAAAGTTCAACTTTGCTTAGGGTTGATTTCGATCAAGGGCCAATTCGGTAAATGGGTCGAGCTCTCAGCCCTTTACCACAATTCCTATATTATATATATTTAGCCTTGAGCTAAAACAAGGAACCAGTCCAACTATGCCAATAGTTGGGCTAGACCGGCCAGGAGAGACAGGTTGGCCAACATGCCTATTATATTTTTGCAATTTTATTTTTTTATTGAAATAGTTAGTGTTCGTCAATTATTGGAATTTCGATTTACAAAGCAATTAAACAAGTTATGAACGCATGTAATATGTTTCTTCCAGACTTTCCTTTTTTACCTTGTTATTGTTTTTTACGTTTACCCGGTAATAAGTTTACTATAGCATGAACATACAACTCACAGTAAATATTTCGTATTATTAAAACATGCTACACACAATTTGCTGACACATATTTCCTTGGGTATCACATGAAGTGAAGCTCACGTAAAATATTTACACAACTATTAGGTTTTTTGTATTTATATCTATTTCATTTTCATATTAAATTATAGCATACATGTATGCATAACTTAATTGGTGATTACAGTTTTATAATGTGGTGTCATCTTATGTTAAATTGCTTATGTATCAAATATACACTATATGTGACACTTGATGGCCTTACCACATTATCAACATACAGTTCTCGTTAGTTATTTCATACTGCATCTTGTTACACAAAGCATGATACAATATTTGTCAATACTAAACGTATAAAATTCTACAAAAAGGGATATTCATCCCGCGTAACCTGTGGAACAAACAGCCCTATATTACATTATAACAATACAACATAAAATATAAAGTTCAATACATATGCTTTATTTTTGACACGGTAACCATATAGTGATCTTCATGTTTAATACATGTAATAATTTCATAAACCAAAATTGAATACAATTATGCCCCTGTTTGATCCTCATTACCTGAAAATGAAAATGGGGGAATAGTGTTTTTTAGAAAAATGAGTAGTTGAAAAAGAAAGAAAAGTTTTCGATTTACGTGTAATATTATTTTATGAAAAATTGTGTGGTTGAAAATAGGAGAGAGAAAAATAGAATACAATGTAATTTAATTTAATGGGGATCAAACAGGGGCTATATGTAACATCAGATGTAGCACATATTTGACTATCCTATTTTATATGTATTATATGCATTCATGTTATATGATCTTCCTTTATGCAAAATTTGCAACTCATCTATATTTTGATTACGTATTTACATATTAATGACTATATTGAAGTATCTGCTTTGGGAATGGAATTCTACATTCATCCTATAACAAATTTGGTGGAAGCATGAACATTTTTCGCACATATGGTGACAATTTAAATACTGCGATGAACAGAAATATTTTGACTCAAAATAATGAATATGTAGATATGATAAACAATATGTTAGTTAAAGAAATTTCAGGAGATATATTTACATATTTTAGTTTTGAAGAATTATTAATAAAACGGAAGGATTTACTCATGAAGTTTTTTTTTTTGAACATCCTAACTCCAAATGTTATCCCTCCACATGAACTTATACTTAAAAGAAATTGTCATGTTATGTTGCTTAAAAATATTAATCTTTTAGAAGTTTTGTACAATGGGACCAGACTTATTTGTTGCGAATTTAAACGAAATGTTATTTTAGCTGAAATTGGAACTGGTGAATATCATAGAAAACAAGTATTTTTACCTAGAATTTCATTTATTCCACCTAAAGATAATAAGCATTCAATGCCCTTAGGACTCAATTTCCCATTTGTCCTTATTTTGCGATGACTATTAACAAAGTCCAACGTCAAATTTTAGATTTTGTTGGACTATATCTTCCAAAACTTGTGTTTTCATATGATCAATTATATATTGCATTGTCTGTAAACAAGACAGAATATAAAAGTTTTGATTAAGCCAACGGATGAAAATAAATCACATGTTGCACAAAAAAATGTGGCTTATCTAGAAATTTTGAATTTAATACATACTTTTAACAAGTCTAGAATTATGAATTGTTGAACAATTAATTTGTCACTCTATTGTTATCCCAAAAAGGAGGAGAATAACAATAAGCTACATAAGGTTAGTTATTCTTCTATGTTATTTTCCATTACAATTATATTTTGCTTTCTAATATGCTTAATTCTTCTTTTGACTCATCTTTCTCAATTTTAAAAATATATCGCAAATTATTTATATTTTTTGAAAATAAATATGAAAATTCAACTTGTAAATTGATGAAGACATAAACCATGCAAAAATGGTCATATCATAATGTTTAAACATGTCCATTGTAATGGCTTACGTAAAATATACCTTCATTTCTTTGGGTTTATAGTAGCTTCACTTCATTTTATTTTGTGCGAACACCAACAGTATAACAAAATGTCAAAAAAAAAAAAAACTTGTTACATAACATTTGAATAAGAGTATTTTGATTACTCATTACAATTAGGAGGACAGACAAGAATGAAAAAAATATTCATTATAACAAATATTTGCTGCAATCTTCCGTCTATATATAGTCGTCCTGTCAAATGAAACTGATTCTATTGGATGCCCTAGAACAAAATATTCCATATATGTGAGTACAAATATTACACTGTTTGATCTGTAGAATAAATAGTTTTATGTTAGGCAAAATTAATAAATACGAAAAATTATATATAATAGTAAATAGAAAGCTCTTTAATGCTCACTTATTGTTTGCACAAGGTAGGTAAGGTATAATCTCTTGCTCCATTTGTTTATTTCTGTGTTTTCTTATATCTCGTCGATGGAAAGGATTGAGGATAGAAATAATGTTTAGATCAAACTAAATGTTGTTTTTGCATGTGCCCCGACTTGATCTGGTGTATAGACACAATGGCTGCAATCATATATATTTGAAATTTTCATTCAAGAATATTGACAAGAAAAGGATAGTAATTATTGCCTGGATATGAGTATAGAATTAATAGATACTTGCACCCTATCCATGAATGACCACCTATAGGCAATCTGCCATTCATGTATTCTTCTAAGAGAGTTGCATCCACTGGACCTTTGGTGGTTCCCATTTGTGTGTCAATTTGCCACATTATCAGACCAGCACACTCCTATTCAAATTTGAAGTCCATAATTCCATACTCTTTAGAAACGAGGGTGCAGCCATCATTAATGAGTCGCCTCAATAACTTTAACTCCAATTCAACATTTTAATAGAATAAATAGATATACTAATTATAAATGAAATTGATTATGATTGCTAAGCTTTACTCACTGCAACATTCATATCTTTTGTTGGATCCATTAAAGTTTTCAACATTTCCCTTCCATAGACATTGCCAATGTCATTATCCCAATATGCACTGTATAACATAATCCAAATTAGTGTTGAAACATCGAAAGAAAATTTTAGTATTTAAGCTAAGTAGAATTAAATTTGTTACACCGATTAATTATTCAATATCCAATCTCTAATTGTTGTGTACTTCTCCATCATATAGTCTTCTAACGGATAATCTTTGGATGACGAAGACTGTATCTGTTTTCCTTTTTTTCCTCTTCTCAATCTTTCTAAACTTTCAATTTGTTGAGATGTTGACGTCTCATTTGGTTGATCACTAGGAGTTGGACTTGTACGGATAGGAACATTTTGTTGCATAGAACCAATAACGACTTCCATATATGATTCCCAGTCAGATAATTTGTTCAACATATTCTTATTTTGTTCATCAACGTAAGATCTCATCGAACTTAAACTAGTATTAACATAAGATTGCATGCCTCGGTAATGATCTTCTTGCCATTTTTGCTGCTATTGGAATAATTGTTCCTGGCATTCGAAAATAGCACGATAATGAGCTTCTTGTTTTTGCGATTCCTCAGTAATATGTGTGTTAAACAAGCTTGATAGTGATCTATCCATGGAAGAATGCGTACCAGATTGTATGTAATCTTCATGCCATTTTTTGTGTTGTTCAAACAGCTAATTTTGGTTTTAAATGATTTGTACCTCAAGTTTCACATAGACCAGACACATCTGATATTATATGTTGCCTATACATGCCCATAGTTTCTTCCATTTGGTCTTGAATTACATTGTTGGAGGCACCTTGAAGCTCTTGAAGTATTGGGAACGGTCATTTCTAGCACATAGATGTTATCCAGGATTTGTTGTGCTACTTTGTCTAATTCTTCATTGACAATGCCATCTAATATACTATATTGATTGTCAACTGGCACTAAAAGAGTTCTATACCATGATGTCTTTAGTTCTTCTTCTGTGGGTTGTAACACTACAATTACTTGGATCTGTAATTAGAGTAAAGGACCGAAATCATTTTGTTGAATTTAATTTTTAAATAATTAAATGCAAATGTAATTATGCATTCATTAAAAATTCATACCTCTTGAGAAGCCAAAAATTGCTTAACCATTTTCTCAGTTAGTATTTTATTGGGCCTCCACTTGTACATTTGTGGACTCTGGTGTTTTGTATCTACGACATCCAAATTTTTTTCAATCTCTGAAAATGCTTCATATATCCAATACTTCAATATAATTAATAATAATAATAATAATTATTTCTTGTACAAATAAATCATACATAATAATCAATAAAAGAATAGGAAAAAAAATACCTGGAATGCAAGTGGATATCCTCGTAATGCAGACTTACAATCTGTTTGTTCATTCTGTTGTACTCTTTATACTCTTTCTAATTGTGATTCTTGTAGTGAATTTAACAAAACAAAATATGCTTGTCGACCCATGGATAAGCAAGAACTCATCAAGATGCTAGATCATGCCAAGAGTTCTATAATCAATGATTTTGCTTATTGCTTCCAAAACACACTCCACCAACATAACTAATACCAACTTAATTTATCTTCTTTATCTTCACATAAATGGAACGCTTCAAAAAGCATTTTCATGCTAATTCTTTTTGTATCATTAAAGTAATGATTTATAAAACGATCGTTATTATGATCAATCTCTATGGATGGTTCATGGTGAGGTAATCTAGTAATGAAGCAAAATTCTTGCATGCCAAACCTAGCAATATGGTCATCTAACCATACCCAAACTTCATTATTTTTGCCAAAATTTACAAGCCTCATTACAAATTCATACACCAACTTACTACTAAATTCTTCTTTTTCTCTTCTATAAACAAATCCATAAAAATTACTACACATCAGAGAAGCTTGTTGATTTGTATCTATAAATTCTACAAAATCTTATTTTCGATTTGGATACTGAGTGATAGTAGCAAAAAATCATTGATTTGGAGACACTATGTATTTTATAGACATCTGCATAAATTATTCAAATATTAATATTTATAAGCAAATCTAAAAATTCGAAACAGGTAGAGAAATTTATATTTATAAGAATTCGACTCTGTTCCAACAAGGAGACTCCGTGCACAGAGTCTCCTTGCTACAAATTTGTCTCCGTTTAATTTTTGTGATGTCTAGTAGGATTAATTTTGCTTTCCTGTTGATTAGCGCCAGACGCTCTTTTATTACTTTATATTCCTCTTGAAGGATTTTATTGAGATAATAATAAATGATATTGAATTATAAATCTTTTCCCTATGCTGTGCTAGTATTGTCGATTTCTCTAAATGAGATTACATTTATTATGGTATATAGGAATATGGCACAAGCAAGGACAATTAGGGAACTAAGGCGAGAGACTGATGAGTTGAAACAAGCGTTGGCTGCTCAGTTAAACCTCCAGCTCTACCAGTTCCACCAGCACCGCCAGTGCCACCATCATACCCACATATATCGCCTATTCCGACGGTAGATCAATTTTGTAGATATCGACCTTCTACCTTTGATGGCGAGAAAGACCCTCTGGTAGCTAAGGAGTGGTTGCATGCTATTGAGAAGATCTTTCAACACATCTCTTGTCCAGAAAATAAAAAAGAATTATGTGCTGAGTTAATGCTAATTGGAAAAGGAAGCCATTGGTAAGAATCCTCATGATGCACTCGCATCGAGGAGAAACAACATAATTTAACTTGGGATCAGTTCAAGATGGAGCTAAGAGAAATTTTTTTTCCACAAGCTCTACGAGACTATAAAGAGACAGAATTTTTAAGACTGGTACAGGGAGATGTGAAACTTTCTGAGTATGTGAGTAAATTTGAGGAACTGTCCCAATATTCCTTATATCTTGTAAGTACTGAGCTCATGAAGGCAAACCGTTATGAGAGGGGCCTACGCCTAGAGATCAGGCAAATTGTGAGTTTACACGATCTCACCACTTTTCAAGTAATGATAAAGAAAGCTTAAATAGCGACCTACTTAGGGACGAAGTTGGTAAATCGAAGACAAAGTAATGACTTCAGAAAAAAGAAGTGACAGGATAAGAATAACAATATTAGATAGTTTAAGAAGCAGATACATGTGGGTCAGTCAAGCAACCATTTATCCCAATGTCCTAAATGTAACAAGTTCCATAGAGAAGAATGTCTGTATGGAAAGTATGTTTGCTATAAGTGTAACCAACTTGGCCACGTGGCTTCTTCGTGCCGATTGATTAAGAAATCGGAGTAAGAGAAGAAAGGAAAAGCAAGGGTATTTACTTTGACTCACGATGAGCCTGCCCAAAATTCGAATGTAATCGCATGTATTTTATTTGTCTCTAGTATTCCTGTTTATGTCCTTATTGATTCTGGTACGATACATTTGTTCATATCTAATGCATGTCTAGTTAAGATTAATGCTTCATGTCAGAAGAATAATAGTGTACTAGACGTTATTATGCTATCAGAGGGAACTATTGATACAGATAGGATAGCAATGACATTATTTTAGGCATGGATTGGCTAGGTAAAAATCGAGCCATGATAATATGTTTTGAGAAAGAGGTAATTTTTTGAAGACCGAGAAAAGAAGAGTTCAGATTTTTATAGGTCGAAGATTAAGGCACTTCCTCATCTCATCTCAGCTTCAAAAGCAAAGAGTATGTCGAGGAAGCCCAAACTGTTAGGGATATCTTGTCAGTCTTACTAGTACATCATCTTAAGAGAAAATATTAGATGATACACCAATCATGTAGGAATATGTCGACGTGTTTCTAGACGATCTACAGGGTACTCTGCCTGATAGACAAGTGAAATTCACTATAGATCTGGTACATGTAGCTATTCCTGTGTCCAAAGCTCCATACCGAATGGCACCAAAGAAATTACAAGAGTTGAAGATGCAGTCAGAAGGACTACTAGATAAAGGTTCATTATATCAAGTATATCTCTGTGGAAAGCTCCGATACTATTCGTAAAGAAGAAAGATGGTACTTTGAGGTTGTGCATTGACTATCGTGAACTGATTAAGTTAACGATTAAGAATAAGTATCATTTTCCTAGGATTGAGGATCTAATTGATCAGTTGAAGGGAGCATCCGTGTTCTCAAAAATTGATTGAAGGTCGGGCTACCATCAGTTGAAGATTAAGTCTGTTGAATACCATAGACGACATTTAGGACTCGATATGGGCATTATGAGTTTACGGTGATACCTTTTGACTTGACGAATGCCCCTACGATATTTATAGACTTGATGAATAGAGTGTTCCATCAGTATTTGGACATGTTTGTCATCGTATTTATTGATGTCATAATACTCAAGAGATTCTTAGTAACACGAAGAATATCTGAGGATAGTTTTTGAAATACTGTGTGAGGAGAAGTTATATGTCAAATTTAAGAAATGTGAATTTTAGCTAGACTAAGTGGGGTTTTTCTAGGCCTCACTGTTTAACATGAGGAATTGAAGTGAATCAATCCAAAGTGGAGGCTGTGACCAATTGGCCGAAGCCTACAAATGTTGGAGAAGTGCAGAGTTTTCTAGGTTTAACCGGATATTATCGATGATTTATAGAAGGATTTTCCAAGATTACGGGCCCTATGACACAGTTGACTCGGAAGGGTACTAAATTCGTATCGTCGGAGAAATGCGAACTGAGTTTTCAAGAGTTAAAGGATAGGTTTGTATATGCTCCGATTTTGACTATTCCTGATGTTTGAAAGTTTTTGTGATTTATAATGATGCATCCAAACTTGGTTTGGGATGTGTTTTGATGTAATATGGGAAAGTGATAGCTTATACTTTGAGGCAATTGAAGCAATATGAATAGAATTAACCCAGCAGCGGTAGTGCACGCTTTGAAAAATTGGCGCCGCTATCTATATCGAAACAAATGTGAGATCTACACTGATCATAAGATTCTCAAATACTTCTTTACCTAGAAGGAGTCGAATATGAGATAGCGATGGTGGTTAGAATTAGTGAAGTATTACGACTGTACCATCTGGGGAAGACTTATGTAGTCCCTGATGCGCTGAGTAGAAAGAACATGGGACAGTTGTCAACACTATATACAAGACAGGATCATTTAATCAGAGATTTTGAGAACCTAAGAATTGAAGTATTATCGTCACCAGTATAGACATCGACGATGTTAACAGGTTTTATTGTGAAACTGACACTTAAGGATAGAATAGTAGTTGCTCAGAAAGATAATCAATTTTTGGAAAAGATCAAGGCTAATGTGGGAACTTAGAAGAGGAAAGGACTTGAAATAGTCGAAGATGAAGCCTTGATGTTTAAAGGTTGATTGTGCGTGCCAAATGATGAAGTGTTGATGAATGAGATTGTGATTGAAGCTCACTCAACTCCTTATGCTGCACACCCAGGTGGAACTAAAATATATCAAGATCTGCGTGACACATTTTGGTGGAGAAATATGAAGGGGAAGATAGCCTTGTTTGTGTCCAAATGCATTATTTGTCAACAGGTGAAGGCTGAACATCAGAGGCCGTCGAGGCCGTTGAACCCCATGGACATACCCGAATGGAAGTTGGAAAAGATTACAATGGATTTTGTCGTTGGTTGTCCTAGATCAATGATAGGTCATGATGCAATCTACGTGATTGTGGATCGTCTTACAAAATCTGCTCATTTCTTGCCAATTCGAACAACCTATAGCTTAGAATAGCTCGCACAGATTTATGTCAGAGTGATTAAGCGGCTTCATGGCTTTCCAGTTTCTATCGTCTTACAAACTCTGCTCATTTCTTGCCAATTCGAACAACCTATAGCTTAGAATAGCTCGCACAGATTTATGTCAGAGTGATTAAGCGGCTTCATGGCTTTCCAGTTTCTATCGTCTTACAAACTCTGCTCATTTCTTGCCAATTCGAACACCCTATAGCTTAGATTAGCTCGCACAAATTTATGTCAGAGTGATAATGTGGCTTCATGGCGTTCTAGTTTCTATTGTATCATATAGAGACTAGAGGTTTACTTCAAAATTTTAGATAAGTCTTCAAAAAGCTATGTGTACCTAGTTAACATTTAGCATCGCATACTATCCTCAAACTAATGGACAATCTGAACGAACTATCCAAGTTCTTGAAGATATGTTGAGAGCTTGTCCTAGATTGGGTAGTAAATGAGAAGATCATTTGCCATTAGTTGAATTCCCATGCAACAATAGCTTTCAGGCCACTATTAGCATGGCACTATATGAAGCGTTGTATGGTTGACGTTGCTGCTTACTATTATATTGGGATGAAGTTGGCAAAAGGATAATTTTAGGTCTAGAATTGGTTGAGAAGATTGTGGAGGCTATATCTAAAATTTGATCAAGAATTAAGATTGTTAAAGATCGTCAAAAGAGCTACGCCAACAAAAGGAGAAAAGAATCGATGCTTGAGGTTGGAGAGAGTATTTCTCAAAGTGGCGCCGATGAAGGGAATACTATGATTTGGAAAGAAAGGGAAATTGAGTCCTAGATTTATCGGCCCATTTAAGTTTCTTGAAAAGATTGGGAATGTGGCATATTGCTTAGCATTGCCACCTGAGGTTTCAGTAGTGCACAACGTATTTCACGTTTCTATGTTAAGAAAGTATATCCCAGATACTAGCCATGTGGTGAATGTCTGAACACTGGATGTCTAGAGTGATATGATGTATGAAGAAGCTCCTACAATGATTCTCAAGAGAAAGGACCATGTTTTGAGAAATCGAAAGGTTCCACTAGTCAAATCCAGTGGAGTAAAAACATGGTGAGGATGAGCCTACTTGGGAAAGAAAAGAAGACGTTTTAGCCAAGTATCCCAATCTCCTTAAAAAAGTAAGTTAAATTTCGAGGACAAAATTATTTTAAGTAGTGAGAGTTGTAGCGACTGGAAAAAAAGTTGTGTTTTGCTTAAAATAAAATTTTCTTGTAGAACTCGAATATAATTTGGGTTGTATTATTGCATCGCTATGATCATTCCTTAAGAGTTCAAATTAAAGCTTTGTTATGATAGTAAAGTTTTGCATAGTTGTTTTTTTTTAAAATAATTCTGTAAGGTGTCGAAATCTCTTTTAGACGACAAATTTTTATTTTGTTACATTATTTTTTGATGAAACACTTTATATTAATTGCTACCTCTATTACATCCTTAAATTTTAAAATTAGATACGCTTGTTATACCCAAATTCAATCCACAATTATACATATTTTAACTTACCATTTCAACATTTTTGTCAATTGCGATTGAATTTAGAAGTTGAATGGCACGTCCCTATTCATCCATTTGAAGACTAACATTTCAAAAGCCGTAACCCCCCACTCACATTATCTTTTGTAACTTCCATTTTTTTTTTTGTTAACTAGCAGAATATTATATGTAAAAACTGTCATTTGAATTTGGAGGTTATGCACATTCAACTCACAAATTCATTATCCACATTTATACACATAAATATCCAACTTACACACACACACACACACACACACACACACATATATAACTGCCGTTGAATTTGAAAGTTAAATGTCACGTCCCTGTTTATCATTTGAAAGTCAAATTACAACTCCAAATTTGAATATTAACTCCCCACTTACATTTTAGCTTCCACAATTGCCAACTCCCATTTTAATTTATTGCTAACCGTCTCCTCCATTTGAAATTTAAAACAATAACTTCCTACAACCCCCACTACAAGAAATATATGTTTTTCCTACAAAATTTCCACAGACAAATTGAGATTTGTTTGCGAAATTCACTTTTCCCCAAAGAAAAAAAATGTTTTGAAGGTTATGTTTTAATTCAAAATTTTCAGTATTAGAGAAATTCGTGCCCACAAAAATTATATCTTTTCCCAACAAAAAATTTGTCAAGAAAAATATATCTTTTTCCCAACAAAAATATTAGACCTCTTTGTAGGCTAATAATTAAGGAGAAAAATTATCAATTACTATCTTTAGTTTTAGTCCCCACAAATTATATTTGAAGTTAAAAGATCATTAAAAGAAAATGTGAAAATACATTTTTTTTAACAAAATTCAAAAATAGAAACCCTCATCATCAGTCATCGGACTCATCACACACGTAATTAGTGATCATCTCTTTGCCTCCAAAGTTTTTCCAAAAAAAATTCATTCCCTCTCTTGCAGTCTTCAATCTTCAATCTTCTTTGCCTTCAAAAAGGATTCCCCCAAAATTATTCAATTCCCTCCCTTTGAGAGAGTTGCTTAATCTGCCCAAACCTAATTTCTTCAATTGATACACAGTACATCATCAAGAAATTTCGACTTCATCTACAAATTTCTATGATATTCTTCAATTAGTCTTCTAGGTATGCCCATTTCAAGATTATATCAAATATTAAAATTTGTAGTTCATTTCATTTATATATGTAATCATCCATTGTTTGTTACCAAAAGGTCATATACTTCTCAGAAAATTTCTCCCGATCTATCGGGTCAAAGAGGAAGATGAAAATATCAGATTTGTTCTTGATGAATATGGGTAGTTATGTTGTATTGTTATTTCTATTTTGTGTAT
>NW_019230013.1:312617-313721 GCF_002742605.1 Olea europaea var. sylvestris
TGGTAAGAATTATCCTTCTTCGTATTTTGAATCATTAATAATGAATAATTATTTTCTCATGTTTAGTTTGACCTAATTTTTTTTATTTAATTGTCTCTCAATTGAATAAAAAGTTCTGATTATTAGTTAAAATATCTTGTAGGGGCTATACGAAGAGTTTTGGATAAAAGAGTGTGTGTGTGTGTATAAACGAGTGATTTATTTCGATTGGTGCTTTGATGTATCTGTGTTTATGTATGAGTATATAACTAGCTATTTAAAGTAATGGTGTCAGTTTTATTGGATTTTATGTGACTATATCATAAATGGAGAGATTGGAATTGTATGTGCAAAAGAGAGTGTGTTGCATGCATTTTTAGCCTACTAAACTAAACAAATTGATACATTTATAATTGTATAATTGAACTTTTACGTTGAATTTTTGTTATGTTGACATATATTTTTGTCTATCATATCCATTGTGGGGTTATGTATATAGCGACTGCAATATGGATAGAAATTGGATACATAATCCCGATAGAACTAATACAGAATATTTGTTAGGGATTGAGGTATTTGTTAGAATTGCAAGCAACCATGTCAATCATCGAGGTCATTCTGAGTGCCTGTGCCAAAAGTGTAATAATTGCTCTTGGAGGCTAGTGAGTGAAATTCGACAACACTTGATCATGCATGGGATGTCATACAATTACACTAAATGGAATCGTCATGTTGAACGATCGGGGACACAATAGGTCCTTTTACCACTAACCTGTTTTGCAACTCGAGTCTTAATGATGACATTAACATACCGTTTGGCCCTCATTAATTTTCATTCCATTACATTTCATTTTTCTCTCTCCTATTTTCAATCGCACAATCTTCTATAAAATAATATTACATGTAAATCGAAAATTTTTCCTTTTTTTTAGTCACTCATTTTTCACAAAACACTATTTCACTCATTTTCATTACCACAAAATGAAGGCCAAACGGGGGCTAATTGTGATAATGATCAAGAAATGGATATAATTAATGATATGTATCCACATGCCTCACACCATCACGAGCAAAATGTATTAGAAGAAGATGAAGTATTACTTGATGATGATACATTATGAAATA
>NW_019230013.1:314358-317476 GCF_002742605.1 Olea europaea var. sylvestris
AAACCTAGTAAGGATATTGACGTTTATTTGTGCACGCTAATTGATGAGCTAAAAGAATTATGGGAAATTGGTGTGCATACATATGATAAATGCACTAATTCCACTTTCAACTTACGTGCTGCTGTGTTGTGGACTATTAACGATTTACCTACTTACAAAAATTTATCAGGATGGAGTACTAAGGGTTATAATGCATGCCCTATTTGTAATGATGATGGAACATCTGAATGGTTCAGTGACAAGGTTTGCTTCATGGGGCATCGACGATGGCTGCTGTGAGATCACGTGTGGTGCAACATCAAGGAATCCTTTGATGGGGAAATTGAATTTCGTGCGAGACTTAGACAATTATCGGGTGATGAAATGTTGTCTCAAGTACAGAACATAAACTTTGGTAAGATTGGTAAATTTTATCCTGATAACTCAAACAAAAAAAGGAAGAGGACACTTGAAGAACGAAACTGGACTAAGAAGAGTTTTTTTTTTTTTTTGAGCTAGAGTATTGGTCAAAGTTAAAAATTAGGCATAACCTAGATGTAATGCACATTGAGAAGAACGTTTGTGATACTATTATTGGGACAATATTGGGTATAGAGGGTAAATCAAAAGATACAGTCAAGGGTCGCCAAGATTTAGAAGCACTTGGAATAAATACCTTAAATATATGTGATTTATTGGTGGAAAGTACCTTACATATGTCAATTTATTACAGCCTTTTACTTCAAGTCATTATCTAAAATAACATTTTTTTTGTGTAGATCTTATTTTGAATTTAATCAATCTAGCATACAAGGAGAAGAATACAAATACTAAGAAATGTTATTTCACAATGAAATGATGCCAACAATCAACAAACCGCAAAGGGCATGCACTAGTTCACAATATTTTACATAGTTGAAAGCTGAACTCTTTCCCGAGACTGTGCACAAGTAGTTTCTAGGCACAAGACAAAGTGTATTTTTCTTATGCATTGTAATTCTTGGTAAAACGTCTGTGTCAATATCTTATTACTCCATCGGATGAAATGCGGGGAAGGGAAGGAAAGGTACGACCTTGACTCCATTCCTGCCTTTAGATAGGGCAGTTTCCCAAATCATCTCTGATTTCTTCA
Source organism: Olea europaea var. sylvestris (assembly GCF_002742605.1). NCBI lineage: Eukaryota > Viridiplantae > Streptophyta > Magnoliopsida > Lamiales > Oleaceae > Olea > Olea europaea. The sequence continues at coordinate 315,470 of NW_019230013.1, forward strand.
TGTACTTTCTTCATCGTGTTTGGAGTCTTCATCAGGCTTGTCATTGCCCAAATTATCGTTGCTGCACTAGTAAATCAACATTGATATGTGTATGAGAATTTTTCTATATTATATGGAGATACCCATTATCCTAAACATACTACATGATTGATAGTACTAGCAGCCCATATAAGTGAAGTACCAACATCACTTGTAAGTCAATATTTACACCCTTAGCAAGTAAGAATTTCAGTTAACATTTTCACCCTTGTCAACTATTGACTCTCTTCAACTTTTAATATAGAAGAAGAGAGGGTGACCTAACGCCCTAACTTAATGTATAAATCTGAAAAATCTTCTTCAAGTCTGTCTAAAGGCTAATCTGTGAGGAATATTCAGATCGCTATTGTGGACTTATGACGATTAAAAAGATCCACTCATAGATGAATATGAATTTCTTATATATGTTCATTCCTTTATCTCTTTATCAATTAATTGTGTAACAACTATTATTTTCTAAAGAGCTAGAATGTAATTTATTTATTTATTTTTTTGGGAAAACTCATGTGATAGGCATAGCAGAAAGTGAAAGTGTTCACAGAGCTAAAGAAAATAATGAGGCATTGGACGATGAGATAGAGGATTCTAAAGGTCGGGTGTTTATAATAAATAGTTAATTTTCTTACTATATGAAGTTCAGTTACATGTTCGGCCTTTATTATTGATTTTGCGGATATAGGTGTAGGACACTTGCCAAGGACTCTTGATGATCATCCTACTCGAGGAGCATGTAAATAAATTAAGACATCTCGTATTGTTCGTACAACTTGAGAGAAAATTCAAGTTTTATACGATTTAGTAAGCAGATGAGCAACAAGTTCTGAAGTACATAGTTTGTTAGTTCATGAAATCGGAGCCATCGTTCGGTCACATTGCCCCATGAATACGGGTTATTGGCGGACCATTACTCGAAGTGAGAAGAAACAACTTATGGACGAGATCACAGTAAGCATGTGTAAATGTGTTTATGCTGCTGGAAAATTAATAGCCAAATAAAACTATATGAATTAATTAAAAGCATATTACTCATTTCACTTTTGCAATTTGTTTTCTAGAATTGGATAGTTTGTTCTAATTGTGGTTTCTTTTTTATTTTATGATTTTGTTATTCATGTCAAGTCCAAACGAACTTCGAGATAGATTTGAAAGACTTGAAATTGGAAAATTATATGAATAGACTATATAATGGGAGGTATAGAGAGTTCAAGGTCGAGTTGAGTGCATACTATAAGTTGCAGAAGATAAATGAGAATGCATTAGCCAACCCCCCTTTGGAGATGCTCGATAGAGGTGTAAATCAATTGTTGGACTAATCATTTGAACTCCAATAAGTTCAAGGTATTTATTGTGTAATTCTTTACCAGTTCACAACTTTTACTTCTAATTTTGTTATGTAATATCTATATATTCTTTTTTTGCAGAAAGCATCATTAGTAAACAGTGAATCGATCGAAGAAGAAGTACAATCATCATACTGGTTCACGTCCTTTTTCATACATAGTGGAGAAGATGGCTGAGGTAGTGAATTTATTTGGTTATCAACGTGACATAATTAAATAATTTTGCTAAGCATTTGAATATAATAATTGAAACATGCATTTTTTTTCTTGTTAGGATGCTTCGAAGTTTCCTGAAGTCGACACATTTGAGTTCGCTTATGCTGGGAAGAACAAGTGTTGGACTTGTAATACAGCTAAAGCTTTACATGTAAGAAATACCCAATATTATAAAATTGTTTTCTTTATCGTGTTTTATCTACCATGTTTGACACAAAATATATATTGCAAAGTTAGCTCTCATTTGGCCTCCATTAAATTTCATTCCATTACATTTTAGTTTTCTATCTCCTATTTCAACCACATAATCTTTCATAAAATAATATTACACGTAAATCGAAAAATTTTCCTTCTTTTTCAACTACTCATTTTAAAAAAAATATATTATTTCCCCCATTTTCATTTCTGGGGG
>NW_019230013.1:317787-323340 GCF_002742605.1 Olea europaea var. sylvestris
GCAACAATTCAATTCTACATTACAATCTTGGCATCATTCTACGCACCAACTATGTGATAAAGTTCCTAGCTTCATTGTACCACCATTTATGCCATTGTCAATAGAGAATAATGGTAATGAGAAAGATGATGCTATTGAGGATAAAGAGAATAACTTCGGTGAGAATCGGCGCATGTCTAATTCACGAGAATGAAGAGTCATGTCTTTTATTTGCATAACAATAGATGTATAGGATGTTTGCTCTGCTTATTTTAACTTTAGATGTAATTACACTTGGTGAATGTCATTTATTCTTGTTTTGATGAAATATTTTGGATTCAATGTTGATTGATATTACGTTTTAATTGACTTATTATAATTTGTAGGGACAAGCAAAATTGCTTCGTGTGTAGAAGTAAATTTAGCAGATGAATTACTTTGTCAGAGGAAAACTTACGCGACGAATTGTATTTGTCTCCAAAGGGTTTGTAAGGAATAACCCACAAATTTCAAAAAAATTTCGTCTTAAACCTATCCCCTTGATGTGTGCCCCACAAACATGCCTACAAACTTTTTTCGTCTGCAAAGGTATTTTCTCACAAATAAGAGCCTTTCCCCACAAATAAACTTTGTTGGGAAAACATAAAATTCTTGTAGTGCCCATAAAGCCATGTTTTTCCTTCCAAATTATGTTACATAAACATAAATTTATTTTGCTTTTTTTTTTTTCCCATAGACTAAAGTTACTTTGAATTTGAAAATTATCTAAAGGAGAGGCTTAGAGTACATAGCATTTTATTTTGGACACAAAAATGGTATTCGAACTCAAGTATTTAAGGTAGGGGTGTTTTCAGCACTTTTGTGAGTGACGTAAGAATTATTCGCTTTCGTTTTACATCAAAAGTTTTATTGTGTTACTCATGATAGAAGCACTGTTTGGTAGTTCAAATAAGAGAAAGAGATTGAAGGTGACACTAATGACTAAAATTTGTACTTGTGTTATTGTGTTACTTTTGAAGGAAGCATTAAGTGAAAGTGATTGATGGTGACATAGTTGATCAAAGTTTGCATTTCTGAAAAAATATATTTTTACCATTTATTTAAGTATTTTCCTATTGAGTATTACTTTTTGTACTCATCTCTACTAAAATTTTCCTGGTTAATTCGAGGTATGGCAATGGTTTGGCATAGTGGCAAGTGCTCGGTGATTTCAAATGCTGTCAACTTTCTAACGAAATTTCAAGTTTGTGTAAATGTCTTATGAATACTTAGACGACACTTTTAAAAATGTTTTAAAGGTCTATTCCGTCTAGTTTTATAGACATTGTATTTCGACTATAATTTATAAATGTTGTATTTGTCTATGCATAAGTATGCTGTATCGAATTTTCAGATTCTGCTCTTCTATTCAATATGGTATATTTTGGGCTACAGTAAACGTTTTATAGTGAAATCAGTTGAGTTTGAAAGGTTTATAAGTCCTCTAATAATGGTCTTTGGAATTACCCAAAAATATTACCTAGAGAAAAAGTTATATCCGTTTTAGTAAACCGCATCGGGTCAGATTCGAATTTTCTGCATAGTCAAACAATATTTTTGTGTTCCTAGCTAAGAGCTCAATTTTTTATATGTTGTACAATTATTAATGTTTTGTCTCTAATAAAATTTCATAATTTTAGTCGACGTTTGTTAGACTAAAGCCCCGTTTGGCCCCCTTTAAAACTCTTCAATTTAATTTAAATTTTTTCTCTCATATTTTTTAACAACACAATTTTCAATAAAATAATATTACACACAAATCAAAAACTTTTCATTCTTTTACAACCATCCTTTAAAAAAAAAAAAAACACTATTCCCCCATTATAAACACAAATAATGGGGGCTAAACATATTTTTTCTCTCCGGTGCTGCACAACTGGTACTTGCTGGTTTTTCCCCAAATGTTTTTCAAAATCAAATTTTCACCATAATTATTTAAGTCTATATGGACAAATACTCACAATATTTTTATATATTTCAAACTCCAAAACTTTTCTTTTTAACAATTTATTTTTGTTAACATCAAAGGGGTCAATCCAAAGAAATATTGATTTTTAATGCTTCGAGTTAAGAGATTTTGGGGCATTATCAGACAACCATCTAGATGAGATAGCGAGGACTCTTCTAGTTTTTCTAGCTGGTTGGAGTTTAATATGATTGGACTTATTTGGTTGTCATGTCCAAACTATTTATAGATAACTCATGTATGATTTGGTCAAATGATAATGGGATTTATTTTAAAGATAAATTATCGGAAGTTTCAAATTGACTTGTGGGTCTTGAAATGTAGTTTAGGTTGGTTGGTATCACGAGCTAGACCAAAGGTTACAAGTTTGTTAAGTGGGCTATTCGTGAGCCAAGTTTCAAGACTTGGGTTGCTTGGGCTAGTAGAATAATTTTTAACATTACAACGATTATAAGGTTTCAATTTAATGTACAAGATTCATAATTCAATTGAATCATAGAACGACATATTTAAGCATGAAATACTGTAAGGATTTCAGCTTTAAAGCTCATATATCAATGAAAGAATTTTGCAGCATTCTTTAACATTAATTTCGGGTCAAAATTGTTACCGAATAAATGAATTTCAAGATTTTTTGTGTGTGGTTGAATCACCTTACTTTTAAACTCCATAATCTATATTTTCTTGCTCTCCAATTGTCTCCATCTCAATTACAATAGAATATGATTAATATCCACTTTCTTGTGTCTAATTTTGTGAGTTCCCATGTTAAACATGAATAGAGTTGGCCTTAGGTAGGGGGAGGTCTTCTGGAAAAATAGCTCGGCGCCAAGATGATAAAAAGCTTAATACCTGTCATTCTTATTTTTTTTTGAACGAAAAAAATGAAAAACCAAAAGGCTGTCTTATATAGAACCCCAATTATGACATCCCTTCTTTCCCACTTCACACTTCGGAACACACCATTCTTATAGAGATAAATGCACTTTTACACCTTCTTAACCCGAAATGAAATGGTTGGAGAGGAGAGACGAAATGTTCCTGTTTTTTAGGATACTCCGGGGATCAGATCTAGTGAAGGTGGGATGTGGCCTACAACTTGAATTTGATTTATTTAAACTAATTTTTTCTCGATTGGCCGCTTTTGTTCTTTCTCCCTCTTCTGGGGCCGTTTCTACTATTTCGTTCGCAAGTGCAGTGGTGGGGGCAAAAAATCGAAATGTATTACAATGTTTTGTACACTTGGCTTCACCTCCCAAGCCAAAAAGCAAGCAAATGTTATGAACTTGGATGTTTGATAGATGCAATGGTGGATTACATTGATTGTGGTATGGTGGATGTGTGGTGCACTGTTGTTTATGTAGTGTTAGTTGTGGATCTAAGTGGTGATGGTATGGTGCGTGATGTTCGTGGTGCGATGAATTATAGATTTGTGTCATGGTGGTGTGGTGGATATATAGATCTACATAGTTGTGGTGTGGAGTATAGATTTGTGTGATAGTTGTGCGACAATGGTGCTGGGTTGGTGGCGCAGTAGTGCTAGGTTGACATTTGGGATGGTGGTATAGGTGTTGGTGGATTTTGAGGATGAAGGTGTTAGGGTTTGCAATTCGGATAATACTACTTGTACATCAAATGATGTCCACTCAGGTGTTTACTCCCTCACATGGACGAGGATTGTCTTCAAATAAATCATATTTTATTCCTAGTAGGTCCCTCTTCATGTGAGGGGATGGATACCCCAGTGTACATGTAGCATTACCTTTGCAATTAAGGCAATTTTTTGTTCTTGGTTGCCGGAAGTGCCACAGATAGGGTGGGTTGGGTGCTATTATGGTGGGTGAACATGAATTTTGAAGAGTTTCTTATCTTTTTCTGACTTTTTAAAGTTATAAGGTTTGAAGTTTTAACTTGTTTCAACATGTGATCGTTTTTTGAGTGTGAAATTTAGCCTATGTTCAATAGAGATTAAAATTTATATTTTAATTTAAATCAACGTCAATAATTAATTTTAAGTATGTTTTCATGAAATCTACAACTTTTCAACCACAAATTTCATTAATTTTATCAAAAACTACTAAAAGTTTGATTTTAATCCCTTCCAAAGTAGGGCTTAAAATATCAATCCTAATTTCTTGCTCAAGATAGACAAATTAAGGATAAATAGGCACTCATTGCACTTCAAAATGCACTAATTAATAATTTGTGAGATGAATATGCTAAGTTCTTGAATTGAGCCCCCGTTTGGCCCCCATTTTCTGAAAATGAAAATGGGTGTAATAGTGTTTTTTTTTTTTGAAAAATGAATGGTTGAAAAAGAAGGAAAATTTTTTGATTTACTTGTAATATTATTTTATGGAAGATTGTGTGGTTGAAAATAAAAGAAAGAAAAATGAAATGTAGTGTAATTGAATTTAATGGGGGCCAAACGGGGGCTAAATGACAAAATTAGTTGTAAATTTTATTATAATTAATTTTTATGCGTTAAATGTAATTTGATTTAATTGTAATATCAAATGTAATACTTTTTTAAAATTTATTAATAAATGCAATATTTCAATATATATTTTAATTTAAAAATGGGAGAGAATCGATGCGGTGAGTGGGGTTTGAAAATAATGTCTATGTCCAATTAAGTGGATAAATGTAAACAATTAATTGATAACTAATAAATAATGTGTACATATTAAAGTGTAATTTGTGACAAAAATACGTAATTGTGATACTTTTTTAAATTTTGTTTAAGAAATGCAATATTTCAATTCATTAATTATATATTTTAATTGACCATGACTTTGGATAATTTTTTATTAATAAAGAATAGTATGCTACCTACTAAATGTGTGATTTGTGACTAAAATATGTAATTGTGACCTATAAATTATGCCTTTGTTGACTTTACGTGATTTGTGACTAATAAATGGTCATAACAATAAAATGTGGGTTATTGTGATCTCCTAATTAATTATATTATAGGTCACAAACTTTTACCAGTGCCACAAAATGTGACGAACTGAATTTTGAGAGGAAAAAAATAAAATCATAAGTTTAAATTTAAATTTAAATTTATAATTTAAAGTATTTGTAGTTATGTAATTTTTCATTTTGTGTTTACCTTTGAAAATGCATGTTAAACTTTCATTTCTAAGCAATGTACCACTGCCAAACACTCATCTTTTGTTATAATTAAGGTCACTATCTTAATTATACGTAACTAATCGAGTACAGTGTGATAATCATTATTTGGATAAAATAATATTTTAAATAGTGATTTTTAGAGCAATGTGTGGTTAAAAAGTAGGAAAATATTTTAAATTTACTTGCAAAATATTCTATTATGTAATTGTGATTGAAAATGAGCATGTAAAAAAGAGTTCAAATAATGTTTGTAAAACACAAGCATATTATTCTTATTTTGCATGACAAAGCCATTCAAGAGTCTTAAAATTTCACTACCACTTTGCCTTGATTTAATGAAGTTTGACAGCAAAATCTTGTGGTATTAGTTGGTTAGGAAAAAAGGAATTTTTGTCTTGCGTGGTAGATTTTGTCTAGTTATTTATTTTATT
>NW_019230013.1:325504-342525 GCF_002742605.1 Olea europaea var. sylvestris
CTATTTAACTACAAGATACAAAGATGTGGCAGCATATTTCAAACAGGTCAAGCATCTTCTCTTACACTTCAAAAACTTTGAGTTAACACAAATTTCACATCTCGGAAATGTCCTTGTGGATGCTATATTAAAATTGGCTAGTAGCAAAAGATTTTGAGCTTATCAAGATAGTCCCAATTAAGAAACTCATCAGATCCTCCATTTCAAAGGGAGAAGAAGTAATGTGGATTAAATGAACCATATTATGAATGTAACAAATCATTGTTTTTCCCAAGGATTGAGTCTTATCTAATAACAAGGATGAAATCAAAAGCTTAGTAGAAAAGTTGAATACTTCATCATTCAAAATTATGTGCTATACAAAAGAGGCTTCTCCTCACCCCTCCTTCGATGCACTAGAAGTGAAGAAGCGACCTATGTCTTCTGTAAAATTCATAAAATATGTGGTAATTACTTTGGAGGACCTGTGCTTGCATAAAAGATGCTTGGAAATGATACTATCAGCCATCCTTGAAAAATAATGAACTTCTAAATGTGTTAAAATGTGACACAAGCCAACGCTTGTCAAATTTGCAAAGGCAACTATCATAGGAGCTCATAGTTGTATCTAGCCTTGGCCTTTTTCCAAGTGAGGAATCGACATCACAGGTCCCATGTCAAAAGGGGAGATGTAATGCAATCTACATCATTGCTGCCATTGATTACTTCCTAAAATGGGTAAAGGCAAAACAAGGGCCAAAACTACTAAGGTAAATACTTCCAAATTTGTAACAATCCAGCCCGAATGGACTGAAAACTTACTTGAATAATTGTACCTTATCCATATACTTAGTAACTAACTATATTTTTAGAGGAAAACATAAAGAAAAAATCTAAGAATTTACTTAAGAATTGTGTTTTTTCCTTTGAACAATATATTTTTCTCTGTGCATATTACCTATTTTATTACATGAACAATGGTATGCATGTGTTTACCAATTAAATAAAAGGTTTTAAATAAAATTTTCAAGTATGCACATCTTTAAACAGTAAATGAAACCAAGCTATTTTATTTTTATATTTATGGCAAGTAACAAAATAAATTTGTTTACGTAGTTATCAATCTCGAAATTTCACAAAATTTTGAGAAAAAATAGGAAACTTCTTATAATATAACATATCCAAAAATCGGCTTTTTCGACAACATATCCGTACTAAAATATTTTTTCAAATCTCGTAGCCACTCGGTTTAGAAAATAAACTAACATAGTTTACTTAAAATAACATAATATTCTACCGATATCGGATAGACAAGATTTCATGTTTATTTAGTAGCTAACCCATTAGGCTATCAAATCTCGTTGGTTTTGTCCAAAAATTTCAAGTAATGATTGAGTTACAAAAATTTGAAGTCTAGGATAGAAGCTGAAATTTTAAAAACAACACTAAGCCCTTGTCTGAGCCACTTTCTCTTGAAAAAAAAAATGTATTTTCAACAGTGTTTTGACCTCATTTCAACCACACTTTCTTCAATAAAATAATACTAGACGCAAATTCAAAACTTCTCCTTATTTTTTAACCACATTTTTCCGTCAATACATTATTCAAAAATTCATTCTTCCCAAAATTGTGGCTCAAACAAGAGCTAAATTTTATTGCTCACACTTTTGTGATGAACTACCTTGTATGTTAATTTCTCTAAAACCTAACTACTTTTGAGCATAATTAATTCATAAAAATCTTCTTAAAACCGTGTCACTAATGATGTGCATAGAAATCTATACATTTAAAGAAAAATACCTAAACATTTCATAATCGAATAAAAGCATTAAGTCACTAGCTTCTCCATAGCACGTTGCATTTTCATCTACCATCATCCATGCCCCAAGCGAATCAAATCAATTTATAGGGAGGAAATTATCCCATTCGTTATCAAATTAGAAAATTCGAACTATAGATTCATACCGTCGCATATAGATGGATTTTCGACAAAATTCATTTTCTATAGAATTATCATAATATGTAGAGTCAGAGAATGATCATTCAAACTATAGTAGTGTTGAAAGACCGTACATGAAGGTACCAATTCATTCATATTTTTAACGAAAAATCATAATTTGAAAATGAAATAACCATTTGCACCTTTACCTACCTTGATTTTTCTTGAAATATGAAGGAACAAAATGTGTAAAAGCCTTTCTCCTTCACATCATTGCTACTTCTTATGCTTAACTTAACATAAAAGGTAATTTTCGGAGAAAATAAAAGTAAATTCGGATTTGAGAAGAGGTATAATGAAAAAATGACTTTCCTCTTCTTGTAACCTCTATTTTTAGTGAAAAACTAAATAGGAGACTTATATTCTCATTAATATTGTTGAATTGCGTATTTAACTAGGAATTTAAAAAGTGTTAAGTTATAAAAATAATTTTTATAAAAATCTTCATAAAACATTTGAAAAATAAAGGAAAATAAACTGTTCATATGATTTATAACCTATCTCTATGAATGCCCACTAATAAAACAATTATTTCATTCAATCAACTTGATATAATTGTTTTTAATGTGCAAAATAAGGAGTTTTTAACTCAAAAATAATTTTATAAAAATATTTTATGAAAACATCCACATGGTGGTCGAACCTGGGTTGCTTTTGTGAAATACCATGTGGATGAACATTTTGGTAATCTAGTTATTCATTAAATCTTTGTAATCTTAAATTGTTAGGTTTTTAAATAACTTATAGCTTAGGCTTTCATTGATTGGGCGAGTTTCCGTAGCTTGTTTATTAAACAGGCTACATCAACCAATTTAAGAATATAAAATTCAAGAACTTGCATCCCTCACATCGTAGAAAAATTTCGTCGTCGAAATTCCCTTAAGTTTATTTGGCTTTAATTTCTTCTTCTTTTTCTTATGTAGCTTCTTCTACTCCATGACTACACCATTGTATTTCGACTAGTTGAATCTCTTTGTTCCATAATTTATGTACCTTTCGATCCAATATTAATAATTACTCGTGAGATAAATATTTCTGTACTTCCAGAGATTGGTAATTGACCACGTAATTAGGATCATACACATACTTTCTGATCGTCGATATATAAAAATGTTGTGAATTGCCGATAGTTCAGGTGGCAAAGCTAATCGATAAGCCACATTTTCAACCATAACAAGTATTTTGAAAGGTCCAATATAACGGGGTCGTAGTTTGGCTTTCTTTCCGAACCTAAGTACACCCTTTATTGGTGCCACCTTTAGGAAGTCTATATCTTCAATTTGAAATTCTAAGTCTTTCCTTCTAGTATCTGCAAAGCTCTTTTGTCTATCTTGAACTGCCTTCATCCTAGTACAAGTCTCATCAACAGTTTCAACTATTCTTTCAATGATCTATAGTTTGAAGAACTCTTTGTTCTCCGAGTTCATCCCAATGAACAAGTGATCTGCATCTTCTACCATAGAGAGCTCCATACGGGGTCATTCCAATAATTGCCTGAAAACTGTTATTATATGAAAATTCCACCAAAGATAGATAAGATTCCTAACTGCCTCACAGATCCAGAACACATGCCCTTAGTATATCTTCTAAAGTTTGAGTAGTCCTTTCAGATTGACCATCAGATTAAGGATAATACGTTGTACTGAAATTCAATTTCGTTCCTATAGCTCTTTGTAAGATTTTCCAAAACTTAGATATAAATCTCGAATCTCTATCAGACACAATGGAGAAGGGAACACCATGCAATCTTACAATCTCTCTAAAGTAAAACTGCGCCAACTGATCTACATTGAATGTCATTTTTACCAGAAGAAAATGAGCTGACTTTGTTATACGATCCACTATATGTCCTCTTGCTAACTTCGAAAATCCTACCATAAAGTCCATTGTGATATTTTCTCACTTCTATTTAGGTATGTCCAATGGAGTTAACAACCCTTTCCATCTTTGATATTCTACTTTTACTTGTTGACACACTATGCATTTTGCCACAAATAGGCCTATACTTCTTTAAATATTTCTCTACCAAAATATATCTCGAAAATCTCAATACATTTTTTTACCACAAGAACATGCATTGGGTGAAATAAGCCTTATCCAATATCTCCTTCCTCAAAACTTCATCCTCAGGCACACAAGTTCTTCCTTTAAATATCAATGCCCCTTCCGAAACTATTCCAAAATCCTTTCTCTTATCAGTACCAATCTCATTCTTGATCTTCTGCAAGAATGGGTCTTTACTCTTTGCTCACTAAGAGTAGGTCGAACCATCAAAATTGTCAAAGGAGTAGTGCTTTGGCATGGTAACCCTTTCGATTCACAAATTCTCTAAATCTTTGATCAACTCCACCTGAGTAGTAGGTAATGATGTCAACTGTCGCAAGTTCTAGATCATGTGTCGAGTAATTCTGCTCATGTTGCTTCAATTGCCTTAACGAATAAGCAATCACTTTTCCATGCTGCGTTAGTACACATCCCAAACTTTGTTTGGATAGATCACTATATATAACAAACATTTTCAAACCTTTAGGTATGGTTAACAAAACATAAAGAGCAGGTAACTTATCCAGAATGGGATACAACTTAAGGAGAAAAATGGTGATTTCATGGAAAAACCACCAGATCCGTCGGATTGCCCAACTCTTATTGGAGGAAATCTACCACAAACACTACCCAACAATCCTACTAACAACCTAGAAACAAACTCCAATCCAAAAATTGATGAAATCGAGGAAAATCAATGCGGTACATTTTCCAATGGGGGCCAAAACACCACTTTATGCTTTGAATCAGGTCATGGGACCATCACCAATGAATCCAAAATGGCCAAAAACCCTAGGGATGGTATCAATTTTGTCGAGCAAGGCCGAAATTGAGAGATCAGAGCCCAAGGAGCCAGAATATGAAAATTCCAATTCGTTCGTCTCTGTTGCCCAACCTTATACATGTGCCTGACCATTCTCTTACACATGAAATTATTAACCTTTTATCCAAAAATCAGCTAGAATGAGTCAGGATGTGCTAGTAATCGAGGTATTACCTAACGCCCAATCGGCCGGAAAAATGGCGATTCCGGCTGCTATAGTGATCATCTCGAAAAATGCGCCACATCACATTGATCAGCACAATATTCTGCACAATCTTAGAAAATTTCATAATTTTCTGAACAAGTCCAATTTTGGTTGGAATTTGAGGCCAACGGCGGTCGGTCGGCGACCATCTGGTGGCCCTAGGACAACTTTTGTTCAAAATACTCAGCTAGTTAATTCGAGTTCATTTTTGCCATTGGTTTTCCCACATGAGGCACTGCTAGCACTAAATCAGGGTCGGATGACTATGCCATACAGTTTCTAGTCTTCCGGGGTTGACTCAGGCTGAGAGGAATTCACAAAAATCATTTGCATCAGTTTTACAGGCTATGGATGACTCTTCGAATGCTAGTTTCACTACCAAGGAACAATTTACTCATTTGGGTGAGCCGACAGTTGAGTTAACTGACTTGGAGGAGGTTCTTTTGGTCGATCCCTATAAGTACACACTTAAATAAAAATTTTCCCACCAAAAGCCGACCATGAAGAAGGTACGCGAGAACTTTTCTCTGTTTGGTTTTCGTGGTTTCTTTGAGGTGGGATTGATTGACAATGCACATATACTGATCCACTTTACACATGAGGAAGACTACAGTAGGCTCTTTCTTAAGCCACTTTGGTGTATTGATAGATGTCTCATGAGGGTCCTTAAGTGGACATGTGATTTTAGACCAGAGCAGGAGACTCCAATTGTTCCCATTTGAGTTTCATTTCCTTTGCTTCTGGTACATTTGCGTGCCAAGGGATTCCATTTTGCTTTATCTAGGGCAATAGGAATACATTGAGGATCGATGAGGCCACCTTAGATTTGAGGCGACCTCGTGAGGCTAGGATGTGTATATAGGTGAATTTGGGGCTTAAGTTACCCAATAGAGTATGGATTGAGCGCAGTGGTAACCGCGACTTTTGGCAGGTAGTCATTTTTGAGAAGCGACCAACATTTTATTTTTCTTGTAAACACTTCAACCATCCATCTGATCATGTACTTCGAGGGTACCACCACCACCACCATCTCCTCCAGTTGTTGTGCCTCCACCAGTTCAACCCCTTTCTCCTACTAAGATTGGTACTAATAGGGCTGAGAAGGGCAAAGGTAATGTTACTTTCGTTGAGCCAAGGACGCGGTGGGTACCAATTTCGGTAGTGCATATGCTTCACACTATCCCTATTGCAGTTGTGGTAGAGTCAACTCCTGCATCGGCAGATCATACCCCGATTCCCACCACAAGTACTATAGGGGTAACACTAGTTGTTCTCCCAGTCATAAAGTCTACACCAGAGATCCCTTCACTCGTCCATGAGAACACCCCAGGGATTCCTATTCAGACTCAGACAGTTGCTCCCTTAGTGGTTGAGGATATGACAGAGATAACACCAATTGATCAACCACTTACTGAGCCTATTCCAGAGGCTCTTATTAAAATCGATTCCCAAGTCTCTCATTCAGCACAGATGTCAGATACTAATGGTACATTGAGTGGCCTGAAGGCTAAGCCTTTGGCAAAGCAAATGTTGATCAACCACTTCAAGAAGTCCCATGGTATCAAGATGGAAGCTTCCATTAGAGATGCTATTGATGACCTAGTTGGCAAGCTCTTCAACGACAAATCATCACCTAGCCCTACCATCACGCCTAGACAGGATATGGTGGATGCTCAAATTCAAAGTGACATGGATGGCATGGGTCTCGGAGATTGCGGGAAGAATAATAATGCAGTTGTACCTTCAGTCAGTGAGTCACTCTCACATGCGTTAGATATTGCAGCACCTGTGAAGATCACCATGAGATCAGATGTACCTACTTTTTTGCCTGACATTCAGTATGCCATCGTGCAGACAGCAATTTTCACCTAGACAGGCCCCTTCTCCCAGAAGGGACCCCTCTCCAGTAAGTGAGCCCGATTACGCAAATTATTATGACCCGAAAATGTTTCAGACCAGACGCATGACCAGTCAATGTCAATGTACTGCCACCCGAAGATTTATCCTTGGGAGTACCCTTGAGTAATCTTCATTAGTTTTGGTTCACGTTTCATATATTGTCATTTGCATTTCATTTGAGACATTTGTAATTTTTTTCACTTACTGGAGGTCAGGTCTATGCCCCTTTCTTTATGTCTATTCTCATTTTTTATGTTATAAAATAAGCCACACTAGTGGTATTTGCTTAAAAATAAATAAATAAAGGTATGGTTAACATGGGTGCTGTAATCAATCTTCGCTTTAACTCCTGAAAACTTTGCTCACGTTTATATGTCCATTGAAATTTTACTCATTTTCTTGTCAATTATGTCATTGGTCCAGTTATTTTGGAGAATCCTTTAATAAATTTTCGATTACAAACTGATCCAAATATTGATGAAACACTTGATTCATTAAATCCATGAATACTACTGGAGCATTATTAGTCAAACCAAACGACATAACAGTGAAATCGTAATGTCCATAATAAATTTTGAAACCCTTTTTGGGTCTATCACTTGCCTTATCCTTCAATGGATGATATCCAGATCATAAGTCGATCTTGGAAAATATCTTATCCCCTTTTAATTGATCAAACAAATCCTCAATTCTCGAGAGGGAATATTCTTGATGGTCAAATGGTTTAACTCCTGATAGTCGATACACATTCTTATACTTCCATCTTTCTTCTTTACAAACAACACCGGTGCGCTCCATGGAGATACAATTGGTCGAATAAAGCCACTGTCTAACAATTCTTGTAACAAAATTTTCAACTCCTGAAGTTCCTTTGGAGCCATTCTACATGAAGCTTTAGACACTAATGCCACTCCGGGTGCTAGATCTATTGTGAACTTCACCTGTCTATTTGGTGGAATACCAGGTAGATCTTTTAGAAACACATCTATAAATTTTTGTACACTGGTATGTCTTCAATATTTATCATTTCCTATTTTTCTCCTGAGATATTAACTAGATACCCTTGATATGTTTCTTTTCTCAACATTTTCTCCCCTTGATATGTTTCTTTTCTCAAAATTGCTCCTCCTTGTTTCTGAAAAACACTTCCCTTTTTCTACAATGATTGGTTGCATAATTACATCCCAATCAATCCATGCCCAAAATCACATCAAGGACTTTCATATATATCAGATACAAATTAGCTTCTAATGTTTTTCCCTCAATTTCAAGATTCACCAACCAAGCTATCTGATTTGTATTTAATGTTCTGCTTGAGGGATGCCTACTTCTAGTGTACTCTTTAACTTATCATAAGTGATACTAGATTTAACAATGAAAGATGTTATAGAAGAATGAGTAGCTTCTGAATCAAATAGTACATAAGCAAGTATATGCGTTATTATGTTTGAGTTCTCCTCTGCATCCTTCCGTGTTAGTGTAAAAACTTGTGCTTTTCCCTTTTTTGTTCCGATAACTGTTATCATCTTTTTTCTGAGTAAAATGACAATCCTTAGCAATACGTTCTGGATGACCACACTGAAAATAGGCATTCTTCCCATACAAGCATTCACCACGATGAGATTTAGCACACATAGGGCACAGTGCTACTGCAGCACTAAATCCAATATTAGCTTTCTTATTTTGCCATTTATCTTTTCCTTTGACTTGACCATTTCAATTTCTCTTTCCAATTTGTCCTTTATCCTGCTGGCTATACAATTGATTGTGTTGATCTGCATTAGCCTTCTGATACCAAATAGCGTAAGCTTGTTCCAGTATCTTACGGTTGATGTGAAATGATGTGACATGGGAATCCTGCTAAGGTTTGGGTTAACCCTTGTTCGAACCTTCGATCTTCTTAATTTTTGTGTCAACCAGGTGTGAAGCACACCTTGAGAGTTAGCTGAAATTTTCGCTCATAATCAGCCAGGAATATATTGCCTTGCTTGTTCCCAAGTTAATGTCAATTGCTGCTTCGGGGTCCTAGTTTGGAGCGTCGAATCCCACCAATGACTTGCGTCACCGGTAAACATAAAACCTGCAAACTGGACCATTTGTGTGTCAGTGCAATCTATGAGTTGAAATATTCATTCTAACTTACAAAGCCATTCCTCAAATACTAGTGACCAGATGATTCATCAAAGGTAGTGTCTTATGCCTTCGAAATAATTCAACTATTGAGGCGTTGGTCGGGAGAGTAATAGGAGCTAGTGGTGTGGGTAGAGCTTGATTTTGATTCAGCCTACTAAGATCTTGAACGGCTTGTAGGAGATCCTTTATCAGGTTGTTTTGATTAGTTAAATTTGTATACCACTATTAGAATACTTGGAATGAAAAGGGTAAAGAAAAATATTTCATGACTTGATCACTTGATTTATTATTATTTTTTTCAAATTAAATCTCCATAATTTCTACTCATTTCACTCTTGGTGTTCTTCTGGGTCTCCTCTAGATCTTCTTTTTTATCTTCATTAGCATTTGTCATAATTGGCTGTGCAACTTCATCATTTGAAGTCATTGTCGATTTGGATCCTGAGTGGGAGATAACATCACCAATCATGGTCTCCCAATTATGGATACAAGTGTAGCAAAAATTCTCAAAGTCAAGTTTTTTAGGTTTACTTTCCAAAATTTGAGATAATATATTTTCATGTATAAGCTTTCGATACATTTTTCGCGAGGTGTAAAAGTTTCTAGTAGATGACCTATTACGTGTCGGTCACTAATAATGTAATCTGCATTCTATGCTTTAAGCCAATGTTGGTACACGCATCTTATGTGATTGTAAAGTCCTAAACATTCCTCTACCCCAAAATCAAAGTAAGCTCGAATACCTATCTCTTGCTGATTAACTTGATTCCTTCTTCTAGCATTTTATCTTTCTCTAGCCATCTGTCACTCACAGCCTTAATTTCTAACCTAATACATGTCTTTTGTATAATATTTTTTTTTTCCAATTTACATTTATCTTTGCATATAAAAATACAAAAAAAAATGTAGAATGTATTGAATGGACCGAAATGTCACTTGAATAATTATACCTTATCTGTAGACTTAGTAATTAACAATACTTTTTAGCAAAAAACATAAAGACTATGTTTAAGAATTATATTTTTTCTTTTAAACAATATATTTTTCTCCATGCATATTACCTATTTCATTACATGGACAATGGCATACATGTGTTTATCAATTATATAAAAGGTTTTAAATAAATTTTTCAAGTACACACATCTTTAAACAGTAAATAAAACTAAACTATTTTATTTTTCTATTTAGCATAGCAAGTGCCAAAATAAATTCGTTTACATAGTTATCAATCTCAAAACTTTAGAAATTTTCAAGAAATGTACGAAACTTCTTCTAATACGATATGTCTAAAAATCAGCTTCTTTCAACAATATATAAGGTACTAAAATATTTTTCAAAATCATGTAGCGACTCAGCTTGGAAGATGGACCAGGGCAGCTTACTTAAAATAACATACAATATTCTATAGACATCAGATTTTGTCTAACCCATTGGGCTATCATACTCCAATGATTTTGTCAAAAAATTTCAAGTAACAATTGGGCTATGATTTCTAAACTAGCAATACTAAATCTCATTACTCATATTTTTTTGATGAATGGTAACTTCTAAGTTAATTTCTATAAAATGTAACTACTTTTGAACATAACTAATTCATAAAAATCTTCTTAAAATAGTGTCACAAATAATGTTCATCTAAATGTTTCATAATTGAATAAAAACCTTAAGTCACCGGCTTCTCCATGGCACCTTGCAACTTCATCTATCATCATCTACGCCCCAAGCAAATCAAATCAGCTTGTAAGTAGGAAATTAGTCCATGAGTGTGAAACTCAATAGATATCATTGATACATTTCGTTATCAAATTAGAAAATTTAAACTATAGATTCATACCATTGCATGTTGATCGATTTACATCAAAACTCAATTTCTATATAATTATCATAACATTTAAAGTTGAAGAATGATCATTAACCCCCATTTGAGCCCCATTATTTCTCATTACATTAAATTAAAATTTTTCCTCTCTTACTTTTAACCACATAATTTTCAATAAAATAATATTACACGTAAATCAAAAATTTTTCAACAACTCATTTTTCAAATAAGACACTATTCAAAACATTATAATGAGAAATAATGAGGCTCAAAAAGGGGCTAAGCCTCCATTTAGCCCCCATTATTTGAAAATGAAAATGGGTGGAATAGTGTTTCTTTGAAAAATAAGTGGTTAAAAAAAAAAGGAAAAATTTTCAATTTACGTGTGATATTATTTTATGAAAAATTGTGTGGTTGAAAATAGGAGAGAGAAAAATAAAATGTAATGGAATAAAATTTAATGGGGGCCAAATGGTGTCTAAAACTATAGTAGTGTCAAAACACTATACATGAAGGTACCAATTCATTCATAATTTTAACAAAAAATCATAACTTGAGAAAATGAAATAATCACTTGCACCTCTACCTACCTTGATTTTTCTTGAAATATGAAGGACAAAATGTGTAAAAGCCTTTCTCCTTCAAACCATGGCTACTGCTTTGAGCTTAACTTAACACAAAATGTATTTTTGAGAGACAATAAAAGTAAATCCGGATTTGAGGAGAGGTATAATGAAAAAGTGACTTTCCTCTTCTTCTAACATCCATTTTTAGTAAAAAAAAAAATAATAATAATAATAATAAATGGGGGAGTAATATTATCAACATTGTTAAATTGGATCTTTAACTAGAAATTTAAAGAGTATTAAGCCATAAAAATAATTTTTATATAAAGTTTAGGAAACATTTAAAAAATAGAGGAAAATAAACCATTTATATGATTTGTAACTAATCTCTATGAATGCCCCCACTAATAAAATAATTATTTCATCTAATTAACTTGCTATAATTGTGCTTAATGTGAAAAATGACGAGTTTATAACTCAAAAATAATTTTATAAAATTTTTTTATGAAAACATCTATATGATGATTCGAGCCTTGGTTGTCTTTGTGAAATAACATGCAAATGACTATTGTCGCAACCCAATTATTCATTAAATCTTTGTACTCAAATTACTAGTGAAAGATGACCACCACTATAATGCTAAGGTGAAGGAAAGGTCATTCTGCATAGACGATCTAATGTTAAGAAATGTTTTTCTCTCATCAAAAGAACTATGCATAAGTACATCATGCCCCAATTGGGAGGACCCTTATCGTATTGTAGAGTAACTATGAACGGGCACTTACAATTGAAGAACTAGATGAAAAGGCACAGCCTCATCCATGGAACATAGAGCACTTGAGAAGATTTATCAATGAGTAAGACTCAACATTTCAGTTGGATGATCTCTCCTAGCGAGTACATACGTCTTATTGAATGTAACAAGATTTATTACCAAATATTGCAGCTTCATCTACTTCAAATGGTAAGGTGCAAGATATCCCCACAAAGGTCACTTCGAATTTAAGATAATGCCTTCCATGGATGAACCATCTACCATTGAAGACAATCCCACAGGGGTTATCTTGAATTTCTTCAACGATGATGCCTTCCGAGGTCATACCATCTACCAGGGAAGATGCATTTGACAAGGTTGAGTCAGTCCCATGCAAGGATGTCCACTTCAAATGGTAAGGTGTGAGACTTCCCATAGGGTACACCTCAAATTCCTTCAAAGATGATGACAACATGGGAAATATTTTTTATATTTTTATTTTAATGTCCAAAGTGATATGATTTAGTTGAATACAATCCATTTAATCTAACTTATTCAAGGTAAGTAGTCAACGGACATCAGAGGCACTAGCACTTATTTAATTTTACTGTTATAGAAATTCTGCTAATGACATTTCAAAATGAATTAAAATAAAAAAAATGTAATAGCAAATTGAGGTTAGTTCATTAAAAAGGGATAGAAGTGTAATTAAATAGTTACGAAGTAACATTACCAGTAATGTCAAAATAAGCATGCATAAATGAGAAGCAAAAGAGCTAAAACTTGAAAAAAAAAAATCAAAGATTTTCATTAATTGAAGATTACAAAAGAAGAGGTTAAAACGATTACATTGGAAGTTAAAACTAAGGGTTGGCTACTACTATAGCTCCTGGCTGGATTCCTTCTTCTTTCTTCTGGTTCACCTCGCTACAAGGACCATCCTACAAAGGCTCTTCAGCTTCTTCCAAATCTATTTGGCCCTTTACTCATCCACGATGAACTTAATATCTATGTCATGGTACACCTCCCTTAGGCGAGTTATAATCCCTTGTGCGCTCCACAAAGCCCAAAAGTTGGCAAAGTTGTCATACTTCAATGTATTATCAAAGTTATCAATATAATTTTGAACTGCAATTTCGCCAGCCATCTTCGTATTAGTCTTCATGGATTCTATCATATCTCGTTTTAGGCTTAAATTAGGTGCAGAAGCTCTGCCATCTCTTTGTTTGAAACATCCAAGACCTCGAAAGCGAGGCGTTAGTGCTCATTTGATCGATCAATCCTCTTTGTCAGAGCCACAAACTGAGATTCATATTCAAGAAGTTCATTTCTCAAGCGATTGACTTGGACTTCAGCAGGGTCCAACTTTACCTAAGCTATTGTCCTCCTCACATCAGCCTCCTTCGCCTTGGCTTTAGCATTTTTCACCTCCTCAAAATGTGAAGTCTCCAATCATTGGCTTAAATCACCATTTTTTCTATGAAGGCTCGTCTTCAGCAACCATGCTTGTACTTAAAGCTCATGTTATACAGGCGTTGTTTGTAGCCTGTAGGTCTTCAACCTCACATGACGCGATGTGATCTTGCCACTCCTAGTGTAGAAGCCCGAGAAATAAAATAAAATTAGGCTATTATATTGTGATGATCAAGCACCACAAGCTTAGCCCATTTAAGAAACGAGCTATGGAAGCTCAACCCATTTAAGATTATGAAAGCTCAAACCATAAGTTAATTAAAAGCCCAACAATTTAAGAGATTATGTTTAAGTAAATTTGATTACAAAGATTTATAGAATAACTGGGTTGCCTCAATGGTCGTCTACCTGATATTTCATATAGGCAACCCATGTTCAAATCACCATGTATATATTTTTATAAAACTTTATATATGAATTATTTTTTTGGAAAATGCTATGTGTACATAATAGTGTACAC
This sequence comes from Olea europaea var. sylvestris, assembly GCF_002742605.1. Lineage (NCBI taxonomy): Eukaryota > Viridiplantae > Streptophyta > Magnoliopsida > Lamiales > Oleaceae > Olea > Olea europaea. Next base: position 339,658 of record NW_019230013.1, read on the forward strand.
ATAGCATTATACCCCTCTCAAAATAAAATATTCGTGGGGCCCCCCTTCATGTGAGAGGGGTGTAATGTATAGTGTACACCAAGAGGTGTACACATAGCATTTTCCTTATTTTTTATGGGTTAGAAACTATTGAAATTCTTAGTTAACAACCAAATTTAACAAATTTAATGATAATACAACTCCCCTATTTAGTTATTAATTAAAAAGGAAGGTTACAAAAAGAGGAATGTCACTTTTTCACTACACCCCTCCTCAAATCTTAATTTACTCTTATTTTCTCTCAAAAAATATATTCATGTCAAGTTAAGTTTAAGAAAATAACAAGGATGAGAAGAAGAAAGGCTTAATATACATTTTGTTCTTTTATATCCAAGAAAATTCAACGTAGGTAGGTGCAAGTGTTTATTTCGTTTTCAAATTATGATTTTTCGATAAATGTTTGAATGAAATGGTACCTTCGAGTAGAGTGCTTCTGCACTACAACAATTTGAATGATTATTCTCATGCTCTACACGTTATGATAATGCTATAGTAATTGAGCTTTGCCAGAAATCCATCTACGTGCGACGGTATGAATCTATAGTTCAAAATTTCTAATTTGATAACGAAATGCACCGATAATACCTATCGAGTTTCAAACTCATAGGTTAATTACTTTCCTACAAGCTGAATGGATTTTCTTGGGGCATGGAAGATGGTAGAGGATGATGCAATATGCTATGAAGGAAGCTGGTGATTTAATAATTTTAATTCGATCATGAAATGTTTGTGTTTGTTTCTTTTTATATGGATTTCTATAGACGTCATGTGTGGAACCATTCTAAGAATATTTCTTCACGAATAAGTTGTATTTAAAAGTAGATATGTATTATAGAGGTTAATTTACAAAACACCGTTTACAAAGTGAAAGGAAAAAAAAGAAGTGTTAGCAAAATTAAAGTATTGCCGTCTTTTAAAAATTTTAGTTTCTGTCTTGACTTTAAAAATTCATGGTCACTCGTTACTTGGAATTTTTAGACAAAACCAATGGTCTTGGATAACCACATAGGTTAGCTACTAAATAAACTTGGAATTGTGTTAATTCAATATCGATAGAATGTTATATGTCACTTAAGGTAAATTGCACTGGCTAGTTTTGTTATTTTCTAGTTTTTGCCTTGATCTAAAAAAATCATAACTCAACCGTTACTTAGAACTTCTGGATGAAACCAATTGGATTTGATAGTCTCATGGATTAGCTACTGAATAAATGTGAAATCATGTGGTTTTGAAGTTTGTGAAATTTTGTCATTTTAAGTGAATTACACCGATTTAGCTTTCAACTGGATCACTGCTGGGTTTTAAAAAATATTTTAATACCTCATATGATGCCGATGAAGCTAATTTTTTACTATGTCATATTATAAGGGATTTCCTACTTTGTATTAAAATTTAATGAAGTTTCAAGGTCGATAGCTGTGCAAATGAATATATTTTAACACTTATCCTACGAGATAGAAAAAGAAAACAACTTGAGTTAGTGTTAGTGGATTTTGAGATATATTTTAACGCCTCATATGTCACCGACGGAAACCAATTTTGTATATGTCAGATTATAAGATGTTCCCCACTTTTCCTTAAAATTTTATGAAATTTTGACATTGATAACTATGCAAACGAGTTTATTTTAAAAAGCAGCATCTCTAACACAGCCTTGGACATCTCTTCATCCTTGCTCTCCGAAAATTTGATAACTTTTCACTTCAAGGATGATGAGCTAGTTTTTTTTTTTTTTTTTGCCTCGAGAGGTACAAAAAGGAGCTGGGGATCAATTTGAGAAGCATCCAAGGATGGAGGAGGATAGTGCCTTTTCTTTTTCGAGACCTTGTTCACATGAGGTAAAGGCTCGAATGGCCTTTTCCTCAAAATGATATGAGTAGGGATTTGAGTGGAAAGTGGGGACTTGGTCATTATTGGCCCGAATGACGATGCCTCAGGTCGTCCAATTTTATTCTTTATTAATTGAGGAGCTTTCTCTTCATGCTCCTCATCACCAACAGGCGAGTTCTTACCTAGCTGGACCAGTTGGTCATTTTAGCTTTTGCAGGCCATCGAACTGGATTTGATTGTCTAGCAACAGCAACGCTCTGACGGATGGTCGTGAAATCCAGCCTCTAATGTTTCTTACTAGCAAAATCATTTATAAAATTACGAAGTAATAGCACCTCGACAGCAAGTACTGTTAAGATTGAAGTGACCTTGCACTTTGCAACGACATCAGCTCGTGGTTAGTGAAGGAGATATTTTTGTTTATCAGTTCGAAGAGACCCTGTTATCTGAAGCTAGGTTGATAGACGTCACAGATGTTGTCAAATTGTTCCCAGGTGATTTTGCTTCTCAATAATAAATCTGTAGAATTCCAAACGAGATCATGTATTGTAAAACTCACTTACAACGTAAAATGGGTTAGGAATGTTAGGCCTTCTCATCAGGTTCAGGAAGAAGAAGTTCAACGCTATCATACCCTACAGATCTCCCTACACTTAGCTTTCTAAGGTCACACTCGATGGATAGTCCAAGGCCTCCCATTTCTTCAAATTGTCAATAGTTCTAGAAAACAACCTCCAAATGTTCTTCTTAGACATAATACCTGTACCGATCTGATTAGAAGAGATAATGGAGCTCTCTCAGTTCGAAACTACTTATGCTAGGCCGTTATCCCTTGAACAAAATCAAAAGGAGAAGTTATAGATGTCTTAATAAGTATTGAAAGAGAGAAATTGGTAGAATGTTACCCAAAGGATAGTTTTCTAGTTCAACTGGCTATCAAAATTAATGGAACCCATAGCAAACAATGAACATCACCAAAAATGCAAGAATATAATTGTA
>NW_019230013.1:343830-349927 GCF_002742605.1 Olea europaea var. sylvestris
AACAACTTTTCTCAAAGCTTCTATCTTTCAAAATTTCTTCTTCAAGCAAGGAGCTCGTCTTTGTTTCAATAACATTTTTCAAGGAAGGACCTTGCCTCTACTTCAATAGCTTTTTTCAAAGCTTCTATTTTTTTAGAGTATTGTCCTTAAGCAAGGACCTTTTCTTTGCTTCAACAGCTTTTCTCAAAGCTTCTATCTTTCAAAGTAGCGTCCTCAAGCAAGGTTCAATAGCTTCCTCAATCAAGAACCTATGCCGCATAGCTGTCATATGCTTATGGTATTTGAACCCCAAACATTATATGAATATCAATGCATGGACTTGGGGGACTATATTGTTGTGCCCAAATGCACTACACAACAAAAGAAAGGTAAGATACTTCATGCCTACGTATCACCTCGATAATGAGTTTACTAAAAGTCCATGCATTATATGAATATCCATACTTGAAGTTAGGAGATTATTGTTAGACCTCTCTTAAGAGGCCACTGGTCATTACCAACATGGCAGCTAACTAAACAAACCAATGAGGCCTATACTCCACTTCACCACCTACCTATCCGAGGTGATGGGTTCGAGGTAGCCGAAGTGATACATCAATTTAGTTGAGGTGCCATGTCGAGGTTAACCTCCATAGCTTAGGTGAAGTGCCATGCGTGTCGCAGAGAAGAAGTACAAGGCAACTAACCTTCACATTGATAAAAGGGACCTCCTATACCACCCCTTCCAAAGAGATTTTTTGAACAAAAGCCACCTATGATTGATTGATGTGATGTTTTTGTAGTAGGCACCTAAAAGGTCAAATCAATACTCTATATTTTGAAAGTCAAACTAGGCGTTAGAATGGTAGTTTGTCAAAAGCATTTGATGCCCGATAGTCTAGGATTGATGGAGATCACCTAGGAGAAGACCTTATCCTTAAGATGAGGCCACATGTCACTTCGTTCAATGATTATCATTTATTCTCTACTACTATAACAGCTCATATATTATCTCACTTTAAGGTAATGCAACTTTAGACTCTCAAAACTATAAATTTTCTCTCAATCTATTGACTTTATACCCTCATGGATCCAACCTCTTTATAGCTCACGTCTCTAGCATGTCTCACACCCCTTCACTCATATATTAACTCATTTGACCATAAAAATGTACACGATTGCTTTCCTTCACTTCGGAGAAGGCCACATGTGACTTATGGCAAATCCAAGTGTGCAGAACTAAAGACTTGGACACAAGAGGACCCAAGATATTTAGGCCATGTCTCCCTTGCAAAATAATGAGGTCAAGAGTATCCCTTTGACAAGACTTGATCTCATTATATTTGATAGGGTGAGCTGGTCATTTTCTCATTGGGAGTTAAAAATAGAAAAATGCAAGCATACAAGTACTATGCTTCCTCTGTACAAGTGGAATAACTATTCTTTAAAACATTGTAGCTGGTCAATTCACCTTCATGTCCTACTAGCAAGAAAGATAGCTTTGCGCCTCATGGTAGATCATGATTTGAAAATGTGGAAAATAAAGTCGAAGGCAACGTCCCATCATGTGATGGTGCATTAATTAATTAGGACTAGTACGTCTAGCAAACATTGCCATATTAATTTGAATAAAATCATTTGATGAATAGTTTCTCCCATATTTTTTATATAATATTGGATCCAGATGAAGTGGATGAGTAAAACCAGAGCAAGTTTCACAAGTTTTGATTGAAGTTTGTGTAAGATTTTTAGTTGCTCTTTAAAGTATTTTATTTATTTATTTAATTACTAAAGTTATTCAACATTACACAAATGGTCACTCGATTAGTGAAAGCAAAGTCCAATCTAACGACCATTAAATGTCAATATGGCCTACCTACATGTGCCATTCATATTTCTTGTATAAAATGTACAAAGTTCTTTTCAACGGCCGAAATTTCACTATTGTCGCTTCTTTCACGAGGAGGTTAGGGTTAAATGAGAGATAAATTTGAGAAAATTTTGCAACAATCGAGTTATTTGGCCCACAAATGTAATTAACGAATTAAATTAATGTCCGTCTCATTGCAATTTAGCCTCCGTTTGAGCCACATTATTTCTCATTACATTAAATTAAAATTTTCTTTCTCATACTTTTAACCACATAATCTTCAATAAAATAATATTACACGTCAATCAAAAAATTTTCAACAACTCATTTTTCAAAAAAATACTATTCATCTCATTATATAATCTACAAATAATGGGGCTCAAACGGGGGCTTAGTGGATGTGTAGGATTGGTAGCTACTTTCACTACCCGAACGATTATTTTTCTGGTTAAATAATGTTAACGATTAAATTAACTAGAAAATTACCTCAAAGGCCAAAGCGAAATCGCATAAACTTCAATGACTATTAACTTGGCATACGACAGCAATGAAATATTCCTCAAGCAACAGCTAGCATCTCATATTCAATTTGTTAATATTGCACGAGAAAAGTGGACCGTGGAATCTTAAAATATAGACAAAGTAAAAAATAAATAAAATGGGGTAAATTGACAACCTAAAGTTGTATCAGTGAATAAGAATATATTTTAAAATCACTATAGTGCAATGACCTAAGTGAATGATTTAATGAAGTAATTAGGATGAATCTATTATGGTTCGGCCCTATATCCATAAATAATAGCTAGGTTTGCTGATCAAACCATAAGCACAAGCTAATTATAATTAATCATTACTCGTATATTAGCTACTTTCGAATGACTAACTCTAGTGACATGCCAAAAATGGAGTAAATTAATGGAACGCTTGTTATGTCAAATTATCAAAAATACGACAGAATTGCTTTCTGTGTATTATTTAGAAAACTATTGAGCTTGTATTGATAGTGGTTCACAAACGCCCACACAGTCCACGAATGCATGTAATAATCTTCTTTACAATTTGATTATGATTAGTTCTATATATAAGTTGATAAAGAGGGCCAATACTTGGAATTTTATCTGTTGGACATAATCAGATCGCTAATTTTGTGATAAGTGGATTTGAGTATTCAATAGTAAAAATTATTTACCAATTCATATAGACGTAAGCACGTTCTTGTCTGCCTCAATTGATTCACGAGTTAATTATGTTACACATTTGGCTACTCAATTGGGTTAATTTCAATTGCGGTACCTGAACATTAAGTGACATATCTGTTGGGTCACTATAATTTAATTGTCTCAATTTGATCATTGAACTTAAATTAATTTTGAAATGGTGAGTCACATTTTCATCACAACTCCCAACTAATGAAAATTGCTTAGTGTCATGTGAACTCGATAGTCAACACTAGGTCACGTCAAAAAAAGTGTCAAAATAAAAAACACGAATTTCAACATTTTCTATCGTGGCCCAAATGTCTCATTATATTTTAGCATATGTTTAGCTCATGTTTATAATTACTTATGTTTCGAATCACTTTTATTCACACGTTTTGAAGCTCTCAAGTACTTACCATTACTTATTTCTATTTATTTATATTTTAAATCGTTCATAAATACTTCACTTCCCCAACATCCTCTTATACGTTAAATGGATATTTTTCATTTGGACACTTTTTTATTATGGCTTACATCATGTTTGGTTGGACTTGTTATTAAGAAAGTAGCCAGTTTCGGCAACAGTTTATTATGGGGATTATTTTGGCAACAGATCCTAACTAAACACCAAAAACAGGCAAGAATTGACTTCTTTCATGAAAAGAAGCCCAGCAAAACAGGGTTATAAGGTTGAGTTGGGTAAGTCACTGGGTCAAATCGAGAAATAGTTGAACGAGTGATGACATTTATGAATCTAAGTTAAATTTCAAATGTGTATTACAAATTATTAAGATTTTAAATAAAATTCAATGACCGTAAATGAAATTCTTTTAAATTAATTAATATGGTAAAAGAATAGAATTGTATTGGTTTGATGCTAATTAGTTAGTGGTATCTGACTAGTGACATTAATTATTTTGTAAAGAAAGCAACATTCATAATCTCACATCTCTTGATAGCATAAATCGAACTTGTAAAGTGCAAAAAAAATTTAAAAAATAAAATAGGGCCCAGCTAATTAGCTCCAGCAATACCAATTTCACTATTAATAACTAAGTTAAGTTAATTGGAGTGCACTGATGGTAAATTCGACTATATATGGTTAAATTAGATGTTCTAGATTACACAAAGACTCCATGACCTTTGCCTCTATTAATGAATATCTTTGTATGCTTTTAGATTGGTTAAAACCCCTCTATATGATCTTTTAAGTACGGAAGATCTCCTGCCATCCAAGTCGCTAGTGGAGCCAATAAACCCATTCAATGAGGATCAAAATGAATAATTTTAAAAAGGCAAAATAGTTTTTCATAACCCCTCCACTTATGAAGGCACTATTTTTCTGGGAATACAACCAAAATTGATAACAATTTTTTGTTATTGGGTCCTTGGTTCACTAAATGACAAAATAATGACGAAGCCCTTCACCATGCATAGGGGGATTGAATTATCACTCTCCTATTTCCCTTTCTTCAACTTTATATATTATTAATTTAGGAAGAATATTGTACGATACACTGTGAATAAACAATACCCGTACAGTGCATTATCTGCTCTTATCAAGTCTATTGCGATTATTAGATAAATTAAAGTGACATTTTGATGGATTCTTCAACACCATATTTGTAACGATGCGGATCCCTGTACCCAAGCCGTTAGTTTACATACTGTCCGCTTTCGGTGGGCCTTGCGCCTACTTATCCTTAACGGCTTTTTGTCGCGTCCCCCAAGATTCAACTTAAGTGTTACTTAAGGAAAATGTTATGAGTTGTGAATTCTTGGGGACACGACAGAAAGTCGTTAGGGGTAAGTGGACGTAAGGCCCAACCAAAATGGACATTATGTAAGCTAACAGTTTGGTTACAGGGACCCAGGTCGTTACATGTCTTTAGAATGATTTTCATGCATGTATTTATTGTTGACGTGAACATTAAAGGTAGGAAATAAAAAAAATATTGCTGTCTTGCATTATATCTCAAGCAACAATTGTCAAAATAAATTAGTTTGCATAGTTATCAACTCCGAAACTTCATGAAATTTTAATATAAGGTAGGACGCTCCTTATACTATGATATATCCAAAATTTGACTTCCGTCTACAATGTATGAGTTATTAAAATATTTTTTTCAAAACCTCGCACAACTCGGTCGGAAGGTGTGGTTTACTTAAAACGACATATAAAATTCCACAAATATCAGAATAACATGATTTTAACTTTATTCAGTAGCTAGTCCATAAGACTATCAAACTCCATTTGTTTCATCCAAAAATTTCAAGTAGTGATTGAGTTATGAATTTTTGAAGTTGAGGGTAGAAGCAGAAAACAGCAACACTATCCAGTGTAATTTACTTTTAGTTGACATATAAAATTCTAACGACACTAGATTAACATGATTCCAAGTTTATTTAGTAGCTAACCTATGAGACAGCCCCAATTTGAATTCCTTTTAGGTATCTTGTTGGATAATTTACAGAACGCACCGTTCTTATAGAGATTTGCGCTTTCATATCCGAGAAAAGAAGTTCACAACCCGTGGGCCTTCTTCTACCTCCATGCAGCATTACTCCGTTAGGCTTTCGCCCCCGACCCATCAGCGTATTTTTTTGTTTTATGCCCCGTAACTCTTCCTCAGCCAGGCTTGGGCAAAATAGTAGAGCAATGCCATTGGTATTGTCTAAATATTCCAAGTAACGATTGAGTTACACATTTTTAAAATTAAGTTAGAAGTCGAAACACTAACACTTTTTTTGCAACAATTTTTCACCCCAAAAATTAATTTTTTGACCATTATTTCACTATTTCAATCGTTATTTTTTCATTCTTCACTCACAAGTGGGACCTACTTTTCTCTGTAACGGTTAAAAACCAATTCTCATAATCAATACCGAACAGACCCACAATGTCCATAGAAGTCTATTTAAAAGAAAATGTAAACATTTCGTAATCAAATTAAAGACTAATCACCGGCTTCTCCATGGCATGTTGCATCTCTATCTACCATCATCCATACCCCCAAGCAAATCAAATCAAAATCTATACGAAGGGAAT
>NW_019230013.1:351843-355472 GCF_002742605.1 Olea europaea var. sylvestris
ATCAGAAAAAGTGGGACGTTGAAACATTTAATAGTGAGATCCCATATGGTAAAGTTTTAACTTGGCATGATAAATGAACAAGTCTCATAAGTTCTAATGTAATAGTTGAACTGAATCAAGATTGAAGAGATTTTACTCACTTTTGTCTCAGTGAACTTTTCGTGGAAAAATGATATGTACGATAATATTTTGTAAAAATTTTCATGGAAGACCCAGTTGATTAGCACTTAATTTGGTGATATTTTAGATGTTCTTCTCAATGCAGAATGACATGCCTTGGAAGGATCATAGCCGTCTAAAGTAGGATGAGTTTTAGGAAGAAAAATTTGCACGTTGTACGGTTCGAGCTCGAGAACGTCACGAATTAGTGCTTTTCTGATCGTGATGTGTACATTTTCAAAATACTCATCCAAGTGGAATGCGGGTACTTCAATTGAAAAATCGACAAAATCAATATTTTATCTATCAAAGTGGGTGACTTTTCAAACGGGTTCGCGGGTACTTCAAGCTGGAAATCCATTGCTTTGTTGGAGGAAGGTGAAAGATAGTGCCTTACGGTTTGTTTCATTCGCTTTCCAGCCTTTTGAATCCCGTCAGTGTTGAGAAGTTAATGAAGTAGTGAAGAGGAACCTTGGGCAGCTTATTTTGAAAATAAGAATTTTTGGATGAGAGTTTGAAATATAGGATGATTAAAGGTGTGGGTTTTTTATGTTTAAAGGGGATTGAAGAAACTAAGTGATAAAATATGGAATTTCGAGTTGATTGAGGGAGAGAATCGTGAGAGAAGTCGAAGGAATTGAGATGAGAGTGGACTAGTATGCCAATTTAAAATTCTGGTTTAGCATGGAACCAGACATCCGGCTCATCATCCAAACGCCGGATTGATAGAATAGAAAATGGTTCAAAACATTCTTTCAAGTAGGACAGCCCCTGTTCGGACAATCCAGGTACGAACAGTCCCTGACTCGTCCGGATCCTTCCTTTTTCAAAAGCAGGAGTTCATTTTAATTATGCACATTAAATTGGTCAATAATTCCAAAACCTCTTCGAATACCTGAAAATCGATCAAGAGCTCTTTGGTGAAGATATAGGCCAATTGATTTTCCGTGTTAATAAATTCTAACGTGATATCTCCCTTTGGTGCATAATCTCTAAGAAAGCAATGTCTAATTTCAATATGTTTCGTTCAAGAGTGCAAGATGAGATTCCTGGACAAGTTAATGGCATTAGTGTTATCACACATAATAGGAATATGATCGTAAGATAGGTGATAATTACTAAGGGTTTGTTTTATCCATAACACTTTGGGCACAACTACTCGAGCCAAGAAATACTCGGCCTTAGTGATAGATAATGCTACGAAATTTTGTTTCTTACTATACCATGATACTAGTGTAAAACCTAGAAAATGACATGCGTCGCTAGTGCTTTTACGATCAATTTGGCAACTGGTTTAATTGGCATCCAAATAGCTAAGTACGTCAATGTGTTTTTACGACTTTAAGATGAGATTCCTTAGGGTTTGATTGAAATCTAGCACATAAGCATACACTAAAATTAATATTGGGTTTACTTGTCATTAAATAAAAAAGTCACACAATCATTCCTTGATATTTAGTTTCATCAACGAGAGTACCTTGATCATTTTTGTCATGCTTTACGGATGTGCTCATCGGAGTGTTCATTGGCTTTAGGTCATCCATTTCGAACCTCTTGCACATGTCTAATATGTTCTTATTTTGATTTATGAATATTCATTTACTTGTTTGTTTAATTTGAAGGCCAAGAAAGAAACTTAAGTTCTCCCATCATACTCATTTCAAATTTCATGCACATGCACTTTGAAAATTCTTCACAGACAGACCCACTGAAACGCGTATGCGTTTGGGAAAGAGATCCACCGAATATTGGGAAGCTGTTGTTAAACCAAGTTGAATACTAAAGGAGTAACCGAAAATATATCTAGAAAGGCTATTCCAGTAGAAACATCCAAAATGCCTATACAAACTCAATTCATTATTTTAGGATAAAAATGTAGAACCAACAAAAATGAATCATTAGCTGCACCAAAAATAATGTCATCAACATAAATTTGAACGATAAGCAAGTTTTCCTTATGAGTTTTAACGAAAAGTCGAGTGACCGCTTTTCCAATCTTGAAGCCAATTTGAGAGTAGAAATTTGCTCAAACATTTACAATAATGCTATGGGGTGTCCAAAATGCTGAGGTGGCATTTTTCATCCAATTTTTCGCCACAAGTGGGAACAAGACCAAACAATAAAAAATGCTGAAAAAATGTGCAAAACCCAACAAATCTAAATTGAAATTAGCCCAACCATATAGACATTTCCTTTTCATTTTCATTCACTCGTTCCCGGCAAATACGCTTTTTCATTGAAGGCGACCCCATTCCCAGCAACTCCAGTATATTCAATGTAGTCCAAAATTACGAATTCTCCTTTCATTTTCATTCCTAGTTACCACATTGAACCCTCCTCGCTCTCGGAAGAGGCGATTGATGTCTAAGTCGACAACGTTCCCAGAGATGACGACACCTTCAACGCAGTCATCACCCATGTAATAGAAGGGCTTGCAGAGCAATTTATCTCGTCCCCTAATGTGGTAGCTGATCGAGTTGAAGGCAACATCGGTGGATTTGCAAATACCACAAGCTCAAATGGTAAATTGCCTTTTTCCTCTCCATTCGAAATCTCATGGTTTACGAATTAGATAACCATGTATTGAAGGAGGGTCAGTTTCGGACAACATGGTTGCTGAGATTACCGACCACAGTATGCTTTGTTCATTCGTGAAATTTGCAGTTATACGTTTGTCACATACCTAACGACAATAAATGGCCATTTTACAATATAGGAATTGTCTTGTTTAAAATACCCAATGACATGTTGAATGACTATTTTGATAAAAAAAAAAAAAAACTGGAATGTAGCATAGCTGCATATCACTGCATTAACTTCATTAAAATAGTTGTTTCTGCAATCTTTCACCTCATAATGTCGAACCTCATTGTTGCAGGAGTGGATGATGACATTCTTGAAGGAGTGGATGTGAAGTCATCAAATATTGTGGGCGACGACGGTTTGGCCAAGGAAATGGTAGGTGTTGAAAATGAGATAATCGTGCCTACAGTTGGTATGAAATTTGTGGATGAAACTCAGGTATTCAAATTTTACAAGAGATACGCTTATCAAGTAGGATTTCCTATTAGAAAATGAAATACAAAGAGGAGAGATGATGAGTCAGTACGGTATGCGAGTTTTACCTACAGTCGAGAAGGACGACGAAATCATAACAAAAGTACATCATTGAATCCTTCACCAACAATTCAAACTGGGTATAAAGCCAGATTGACTGGGTGTTCTGATGCACGTGGAATACTTCGAATAAACGTGGTACATTTAGAGCATAACCATAAAACAAGCCCATCTGAGTCCAGGTTGAATAGATGTAATAGGCAACTTAGTGAACATGTCAAAAGACGGCTTGAGGTAAATGACATAGCAGGCATACCATTGCATAAAAGCTTTAATTCAACTATAGTGGAGACAGGTGGTTTTGATAATATGACATGTGTTGAGAAAGATTACAGAAACTTCATCGAGAAAGT
>NW_019230013.1:357389-369523 GCF_002742605.1 Olea europaea var. sylvestris
TATTTTTCTTATGCATTGTAATTCTTGGTAAAACGTCTGTGTCAATATCTTATTACTCCATCGGATGAAATGCGGGGAAGGGAAGGAAAGGTACGACCTTGACTCCATTCCTGCCTTTAGATAGGGCAGTTTCCCAAATCATCTCTGATTTCTTCATGTACTTTCTTCATCGTGTTTGGAGTCTTCATCAGGCTTGTCATTGCCCAAATTATCGTTGCTGCACTAGTAAATCAACCAATATGTGTATGAGAATTTTTCTATATTATATGGAGATACCCATTATCCTAAACATACTACATTATTGATAGTACTAGCAGCCCATTTAAGTGAAGTACCAGCATCACTTGTAAATCAATATTTACACCCTTAGCAAGTAAGAATTTCAGTTAACATTTTCACCCTTGTCAACTATTGACTCTCTTCAACTTTTAATATAGAAGAAAAGAGGGTGACCTAACACCCTAACTTAATGTATAAATCTGAAAAATCTTCTTCAAGTCTATCTAAAGGCTGATCTGTGAGGAATATTCAGATCGCTATTGTGGACTTATGACGATTAAAAAGATCCACTCATAGATGAATATGAATTTCTTATATATGTTCATTCCTTTATCTCTTTATCAATTAATTGTGTTACAACTATTATTTTCTAAAGAGCTAGAATGTAATTTATTTATTTATTTTTTTAGGAAAACTCATGTGATAGGCATAGCAGAAAGTGAAAGTGTTCACAGAGCTAAAGAAAATAATGAGGCATTGGACGATGAGATAGAGGATTCTAAAGGTCGGGTGTTTATAATAAATAGTTAATTTTCTTACTATATGAAGTTCAGTTACATGTTCGGCCTTTATTATTGATTTTGCGGATATAGGTGTAGGACACTTGCCAAGGACTCTCGATGATCATCCTACTCGAGGAGCATGTAAATAAATTAAGACATCTCGTATTGTTTGTACAACTTGAGAGAAAATTCAAGTTTTATACAATTCAGTAAGCAGACGAGCAACAAGTTCTGAAGTACATAGTTTGTTAGTTCATGATATCGGAGCCATCGTTCGGTCACATTGCCCCATGAATACGGGTTATTGGCAGACCATTACTCGAAGTGAGAAGAAACAGCTTATGGACGAGATCACGGCAAGCATGTGTAAATGTGTTTATGCTGCTGGAAAATTAATAGCCAAATAAAACTACATGAATTAATTAAAAGTATATTACTCATTTCACTTTTGCAATTTGTTTTCTAGAATTGGATAGTTTAATTGTGGTTTCTTTTTTATTTTATGATTTTGTTAATCATGTCAAGTCCAGCCGAACTTCGAGATAGATTTGAAAGACTTGAAATTGGAAAATTATATTAATAGACTATATAATGGGAGGTATAGAGAGTTCAAGGCTGAGTTGAGTGCATACTATAAGTTGCAGAAGACAAATGAGAATGCATTAGCCAACCCCCCTTTGGAGATGCTCGATAGAGGTGTAAATCAATTGGTGGACCTGTGTAATCATTTGAACTCCAATAAGTTCAAGGTATTTATTGAGTAATTCTTTACCAGTTCACAGCTTTTACTTCTAATTTTGTTATGTAATAACTAAATATTCTTTTTTTTTTACAGAAAGCATCATCAGCAAACAGTGAATCGATCAAAGAAGAAGTACAATCATCATACTGGTTCACGTCCTTTCTCATACATAGTGGAGAAGATTAGTGAATTTATTTGGTTATCAACGTGACATAATTAAATAATTTTGCTAAGAATTTGAATATAATAATTGAAACATGCATTTTTTTCTTGTTAGGATGGTTCAAAGTTTCCTAAAGTTGACACATTTGAGTTCGCTTATGCTGGGAAGAACAAGTGTTGGGCTTGTAATACAGCTAAAGCTTTACATGTAAGAAATACTCAATATTATAAAATTGTTTTCTTTATCGTGTTTTATCTACCATGTTTGACACAATTTGGCCTCCATTAAATTTCATTCCATTACATTTTAGTTTTCTATCTCTTATTTTGACCACACAATCTTCCATAAAATAATATTACACGTAAATCGAAAAATTTTCCTTCTTTTTCAACTACTCATTTAAAAAAAAAATATTATTTCCCCCATTTTCATTTCCAAAAAAGGGGGGGGGGGGGGGGGGCAAACGGGGGCTTAAATTAAAAAAGGGTAGAAAATTATAATTAGATTAAGTAGTATGGCAATTTTTTTATGCTATTCGTGGGGCTATTTTGGAAACGGATACTATCATGGTCAAAATGTTTTGAGAGATGATTATATTTCTTAGCTTGTGCTATATATATTATGTACAATTGCGTTATCTCTTGCAAACTTTGACTTTATGGATTGTTTTCTGTATCTTGTTGGTTGAATTTGTAAGATGAGAAGCTTGTCAAAGAGTATGAATATCTTATAGAGATGGCAGAGGAACAGCAACTTTCCAAAGATACCCTTTTGGAGGAGATACCGATAGATGATCTTGATGTATGATGTCCGTTCTAGGTATGAAGCCCGAGCGTCAAATTCTTGGGTTAGGAGATGGTCGCCTTTGAGACATTGGGATATCTTCTTCCAATGTACACAATTTGGAGAAGGGGTTGGAAGCAAAACGTGCTGCTCGAAAGGTAGTCGATGTAGCTCGAGTAGACATAGAGCAAAATATGCAAAACGAGCGAAAGGTTTTTGGGCAACAATTCAATTCTACATTACAATCTTGGCATCATTCTACGCACCAACTATGTGATAAAGTTCCTGGCTTCATTGTACCACCATTTATGCCATTGTCAATAGAGAATAATGGTAATGAGAAAGATGATGCTGTTGAGGATAAAGAGAATAACTCCGATGAGAATCAGCGCATGTAGAATTCACGAGAATGAAGAGTCATGTCTTTTATTTGCATAACAATAGATATATAGGATGTTTGCTCTGCTTATTTTAACTTTAGATGTAATCACACTTGGCGAATGTCATTTATTCTTGTTTTGATGAAATATTTTGGATTCAATGTTGATTGATATTACGTTTTAATTGACTTATTATAATTTGTGGGGACAAGCAAAATCGCTTTGTATGCAGAAGTAAATTTAGCAGACGAATTACTTTGTCGGAGGAAAACTTACGCGACAAATTGTATTTGTCTCCAAAGGGTTCGTAAGGAAAAAGCTTAACCCACAAATTTCAAAAATTTGTCGTCTTATACATATCCCCTCGATGTGTGCCCCACAAACATGCCTACAACTTTTTTCGTCTACAAAGGTATTTTCTCACAAATAAGAGCCTTTCCCCACAAATAAACTTTGTTGGGAAAACATAAAATTCTTGTAGTGCCCATAAAGCCATGTTTTTCCTTCCAAATTATGTTACCTAAACATAAATTTATTTTTTTTAATTTTTTTTCCATAGACTAAAGTTACTTTGAATTTGAAAATTATCTAAAGGAGAGGCTTAGAGTACATAGCATTTTATTTTGGACACAAAAAGCGTATTCAAACTCAAGTATTTAAGGTAGGGGTGTTTTCGGCACTTTTGTCAGTGACGTAAGAATTATCTGTTTTCATTTTACATCAAAAGTTTTATTGTGTTACTCATGATGGAAGCACTGTTTGGTAGTTCAAATAAGAGAAAGAGATTGAAGGCGACACTAATGACTAAAATTTGTATTTGTGTTATTGTGTTACTTTTGAAGGAAGCATTAAGTGAAAGTGATTGACGGTGACATAGCTGATCAAAGTTTGCATTTCTGAAAATATATATTTTTACCATTTATTTAAGTATTTTCCTACTGAGTATTACTTTTTGTACTCATCTCTACTAAAATTTTTCTGGTTAATTTGAGGTATGGCAATGGTTTGGCATAGTGGCAAGTGCTCGGTGATTTCAAATGCTATCAACTTTCTAACGAAATTTCCAGTTTGTGTAAATGTCTTATGAATAATAGACGACACTTTTAAAAATGTTTTAAACATCTATTCCGTCTAGTTTTATAGACATTGTATGTCGACTATAATTTATAAATGTTGTATTTGTCTATGCATAGTATGCTGTATCGAATTTTCAGATTCTGCTCTTCTACTCAATATGGTATAATTTGGGCTACAGTAAACGTTTTATAGTGAAATCAGTTGAGTTTGAAAGGTTTATAAGTCCTCTAATAATGGTCTTTGGAATTACCCAAAAATATTGCCTAGAGAGAAAGTTATACCCATTTTAGTAAACCGCATCGGGTCAGATTCGAATTTTCTGCATAGTCAAACAATATTTTTGTGTTCCAAACATTATTGCTAAGAGCCCAATTTTTTATATGTTGTACAATTATTAATGTTTTGTCTCTGATAAAATTTCATTATTTTAGTCGACGTTTGTTAGATTAAAGCCCCGTTTGGCCTCCTTTAAAACTCTTCAATTTAATTTAAATTTTTTCTCTCATATTTTTTAACAACACAATTTTCAATAAAATAATATTACACAAAAATCAAAAACTTTTCATTCTTTTACAATCATCATTTAAAAAAAAAAAACCTTATTCCCCCATTTTAAACCCAAATAATGGGGGCTAAACATATTTTTTCTCTCCGGTGCTGCACAACTGGTACTTGCTGGTTTTTCCCCAAATGTTTTTAAAAATCAAATTTTCACCATAATTATTTAAGTCTATATGGACAAATACTCACACTATTTTTATATATTTCAAACTCCAAAACTTTTCTTATTAACAATTTATTTTTGTTAACATCAAAGGGGTCAATCCAAAGAAATATTGATTTTTAACGCTTCGAGTTAAGAGATTTTGGGGCATTATAAGACAACCATCTAGATGAGATAGCGAGGACTCTTCTAGTTCTTCTAGCTGGTTGGAGTTGAATATGATCCGACTTATTTGGTTGAGATGTCCAAACTATTTATAGATAACTCATGTATGATTTAGTCAAATGATAATGGGATTTATTTTAAAGATAAATTATCGGAAGTTTCAAATTGACTTGTGGGTCTTGAACTGTAGTTTAGGTTGGTTGGTATCACGAGCTAGACAAAAGGTTACAAGTTTGTTAAGTGGGCTATTCGTGAGCCAAGTTTCAAGACTTGGGTTGCTTGGGCTAGTAGAATAATTTTTAACATTACAACGATTATAAGGTTTCGATTTAATATACAAGATTCATAATTCAATTGAATCATAGAACGTCATATTTAAGCATGAAATACTGTAAGGATTTCAGCTTTAAAGCTCATATATCAATGAAAGAATTTTGCAGCATTCTTTAACATTAATTTCGGGTCAAAATTGTTACCTAAATAAATGAATTTCAAGATTTTTTTTGTGTGGTTGAATCACCTTACTTTCAAACTCCATAATCTATATTTTCTTGCTCTCCAATTGTCTCAATCTCAATTACAATAGAATGTGATTATTATCCACTTTCTTGCGTCTAATTTTGTGAGTTCCCATGTTAAACATGAATAGACTGGCCCTAGGTAGGGGGAGGTCTTCTGGAAAAATAGCTCGGCGCCAAGATAATAAAAAGCTTAATACCTGTCGTTCTTATTATTATTATTTTTTTGAACAAAAAAAATGAAAAACCAACAGGCTGTCTTATATAGAACCCCAATTATGACATCCCTTCTTTCGCATTTCACTCTTCAGAACACACCATTCTTATAGAGATAAATGCACTTTTACATCTTCTTAACCCGAAATGAAATGGTTCGAGAGGAGAGAGGAAATGTTCCTGTCTTTTAGGATACTCCGGGGATCAGATCTAGTGAAAATGGGATGTGGCCTGCAACTTGAATTTGATTTATTTAAACTAAAATTTTCTCGAGTCCATAAATTGCCATTTAATATGAAATTTGAAATGAACCCAATATTGATAGGGTAATATTCAATCCTCCAATAAATACACATTTGACTTTGATACATTATTAACATTGAAACTTTTTTTTACGTTAGTTCCTCAAGATCTCAAAATTATCAATCCTTAGAATATTCTCTTCACTAAATAATCTTATCTCGTCACTTTATCATCTAAAAATATATCTTTGTCACTATTTATAATATAATCCCTATATTTTACGCTCTTTATATTTAGGATCCCATCTCAGTTTAAACTCTAAAAACCATTGTTCTCCTTATGAGTCACCTTAAAATATTCTCAGGTCTTCAAATTATTGTTCTTAAAAGTTTCTCATAATTTTCACTTTAGTCCTTAAACATTCTAGAATTCTAGAAATTTAATATTACTTGAGTCTTTCCAATTAATAATTTTTGAAAATTATTATTTACACTATGCATCAACTGATGCTTAAGTGAATTTTTACAAGGTATTTAATTTTATGCGAATTGAGAAAAAATATAATTATTTTTTACAATTTATTCAATCTGATCACCGATTGCCCAACAAGTAGCAAATTTGCAATGTCATATAGGTACCTTAATCAATTAGATTCGTTTATTTGAATAACTCTGTTATATCATTTTCATTTAAAGTCATTCCTAATCACACTTTATGCACTTTCCACCCCCATAGACCCTTCTTCTTTAGGTGCAGCATATAGACCCTTCTTCGTTAGGTGCAGCGTACGGAGCCATTGTAGAAATTAGATTCTATTATGTTAGATATTAGAAGCTATTTTTTTTTTGTGGCATATTTGATGGACTAAGAAAGTACTTTAACATATATATTTTGATGAGATTTTGAGTAAATAAATCGTATTGTCTGTTCACACTTTTTTTTTAAATGAGTTCATTTATGAAATACTCGAAGTGTGATAGGTTGTTCCCAGTATTGAAATACCCAGATCAATCCACCCAATGCCAACGCCCAGTTTTATATGCTATCTTTGAATTTGTTTTATGCTTAAAAGAGGAAGAAGATGATGGGCACATAAAACATGATAAGAAAAAGAGGATGGACATGGAAAAAGAAGGTCGTGTTACATGGTTACAACTTATGTAATAAAAATGAATCAACAAATTAAATTACAGATGTAACACGATACGAAATGACATAAATTTTATGTGCAATGAAACTCTTTTACTTCATCTAGCAGTACAATAAGTTGCCAGGAATTTTTTTTTTTTAATGTTTTCCTAAATTGTAGCTCGTTAACCAATTTACAGCTAATAAAATAAATATGCTTGTTTATGATTGGGCTATAGGGGAATCGAATTTGATTGTAATGATGGGGGTGTTAAAATTGATGTGGATCATGATTCTTTTATTATTTATGAAAAATTAGATGATATTGAGAAGAGGTCAAATAAAAATGTCGAAGTTGATGTATTTTTTATAATTAAAGTTTTGTTATTTAATTAAGTTATGATTTTGGTCTGACTTTATTGATACGATGGTACGTGTTATTGGTGAGTATATGATGGAAGACATATATGTATGTATTGTTATTTTTTTCCATTTATATGTTATAAATGTAATATGCAATTTTTTTTCGTAGTGGAATGTCCACTATGGACATGATAATATGTGGTGTTGCCACATCAACATGAGGGGTATAACATGGCAACATCACATACGTTCACGTCCATCATGGACATTATAACTCTTGTACGTCCATCATGGACATTATAACTCTTGTCCTTGTGTACAAGAGATCAAATCCAATGTAATTAATATGTCGATTGACACATGAGATATTCATTTTTAGACCAAAGGTCAAACAAGTGGTTAAAGAGGAAATATATACACTCCTACCTTTTTAGTTTTTCATTTCAATAATCAGGTTTAAAAACTATTTTTTACAAAACTCATGTGTAATCCCCCACCCAATTCCACACCTATCCACTTAATATAGAGAACCTAATCCTAATAGCATTTCTACCACTTCATCCACCATCACTTTCAATCAACCACCACTGTCCTCATTGCCACAAAACACTACTAGTCTTCTCTCCACCATGATAGTAACTGCAGAGCTCCCTTCCTTGCCCTTTAGACTGGCCGCTTTTGTTCCTTCTCCCTCTTCTACGGCCGTTTCTACTCTTTCGTTCACAAGTGCACTGGTGAAGGCAAAAAATCAAAATGAATTACAATGTTTTGTACATTTGGCTTCACCTCCCAAGCCAAAAAGCAAGCAAATGTTATGAACTTGGATGTTTGATGGACGCAATGGTGGATTACATTGATTGTGGTATGGTGGATGTGTGGTGCACTGTTGTTTATGTAGTGTTAGTTGTGGATCTAAGTGGTGATGGTATGGTGCGTGCTGTTCGTGGTGCGATGAATTATAGATTTGTGTCATGGTAAATGAGTAGAATAGTGTTTTTTTTTTTTTTTTGAAAAATGAATGGTAAAAAAAGAAAGATTTTTTTTTTTACTTCTTGTAAAATTTTAATGAAGAATGTGTGGTTGAAAATGAATAGCGTAGAAAAAATAATGTGGTAGAATGTGGAAGAATGGAAGATAAAGCAAGCCTAAATTTGATAAAGGATGGTGAAAAGACCAACCTCATACGAACAAAGATACAATATACACCTTTGAAGATACTTGGCTAATTCTTACCCTTACTGACAATAAACCATCGGGAAGCCTCAAGGAACGAAGCTGAGATGGTTCCCTGATTTCAGTCCACTTCCAGATCTTGGGATTTTCCATATCACCAGAAATTTTAGGCTTTATATCTGGCAAATTCCTGCCATCCCCGTTCTGTAGACCCTCATGTAAGTTTCCACATATAAACATCTGTTAAGAGCTTCCGTAAAACCAAAAACTAATGATGCAGGTGAGGTAATTAAATAAGAACTGTCTTTTTTCAAAGACTGGCTGGGGCAATACTCACCAGAGCAGCAACAGCCGTCACTGGTCCATTTTTATCAGAGCTCGTGCTTGTCCCTGCAGCTGAACCAGAAGCACAAAATGGCCCAACCATAGGAACCTGTACAATAAATGACGAAAGTATAATAATGTGGTCATCTTAAAGTCTGCTTCTATATACCAAAATAGTTTACCTTAGCAACAGCTCCAGATGCACGATTTTCCATGAAGCGCATCAGAAGAATACCTTCAGAATTTGCGAGTACTTTGACACCATTCTCACTAGTTGATACAGCCAATATCATTCCTTCCTTATTAAACCTAATGCAAGGTGATGCCTACAAAATGAATAAAAGGAACACTGTTATGTTGTACAAAATGGTTCTCCAAAACTGGAATGTAAAAGAGTTCGAAGTCAGCAGTTACCGGCAGACCACCATCCGCATCACAAGTGGTCAAGAGGTTTACATTATCCATGTCCCAATATTTTATTGCAAACTCATCTCCAGCAGCTAAAAACCGATTTTTTGTTGTGTCAAATTGCACCACTCCAACAGACCGTTTTCCAAGACCGATGTATGTCCGCTTTACGGCCCCTTCACTCTCATTCCACTCTACAATGTATGATTCACCATCTTTGCTAGTACCACATGAAAATAGCCTACCATTTATTCAATAAAATAAGAAAGATATGTATGTTAGCCAAAGCTGAAGTAAACCCACTTAAGGTGATTAGAAGCATAATTGGCTGTGCTTAAAAGTAAGTTTTAACTTACTCTTAAATTAATTATTTTGCTGTGAAACAAGGTAACCAAAGTTATTTTTCCTTTGATCCCCATTTAAAAAAATTAAAAAAATAAAAGAATTCATTTTTTTCCTAATAAAATAAGAACAGGCAAACGTGCTCTTAAGGAGGCCAATAGGAGGCAGAATAGCAAATACTATACCTTGTTCCATCAGCACTATAGGCCATTGTAGTACAAGAGAGACCTGGGGCATCATAATCAACTCTAGAACCCATATTATCGTATAACCAGGCCTTGATCTTCCCATCAAAAGCAGTTGAAAAGATGAACTACAAAAGTATAACATGTTTTTTAAAATAAAAGGAATGGGTTGTAGCAAATAGAAAAAAGAAATGAACTAAACCTGTTCAAAAAATTAGGTACTGGAGGATACAGTTTCAATTTTGCAATCTCTTCTTTCTTAAGACTATTGGTACGTAACATTAAATAAAAACTGGTCTCATAATTCTAATTTGAGCACACTTTTGTTCAAATCAAATATCCATTAAATACCAGAAGGTTATGAGTAAAAAATTCAAAACGCAAACAAAATCACTACATGTAATATGCCAATTTTTACTCGAAGTTAAAGATATTAATGAAATATCTACAAAATATTAATTTAGAAATGCAGTACTGCCAAAACATCGAATAGTGCTTGTCATTTATGCATACTGCACTTTTGAGTAACTTCGCATCCTTAGTTCTTGTAACACCATAAATTTTGGAAACCTTATACCTGAATATTTTCTTTATAATGTGGGCATACAGAATAAACAGGTGCCTCGTGACCCTCAAACGTGTACTGCCTAGCACCAGTGGCTGCATCCCACACCTGCACAAATAACCTTTTAGAGTCACTGCTTACAGACTCAAATTCATCAATCTCTTCTCATTTACTGAAGAAAGCAAACCTTAATTGCCTTGTCCTCCCCACAGGTTATGACGCACAACTGTTTGTTTGGATGAGAGAACGCAACATCATTGACACTACCGACATGGGCATCAATCTGAAAGAATAACCAAGAGAATTCGAACCTTGTCTTGCAATTCTCATTTAAATATACAGAGAAGGTCAACAAGCAGAAGGTGAATCTACAACACAAACCTCAAGGTGATTCCTTAAGTCATCAGCGCCATTATAAGAAAATAAGTGAACAATGTGCTTTGAATATGCTACACCTGAATCAAAATTGTAACAATCACAACAGATAACCAGCACTTCTGTGCTATTTGATCCTTTCACAGTAGACTCGTTTATCTTTTCTCAAAGGAAAGATTGCAATCAAACCTCACACATAACACCAAATGCACTTATCAAAGAACCACACTGGATAATTGAGTGATAAAATTTAAGACCCCACTACTTAGTAGACAGTACCAAAAAGGTTTCCATCTGGGCTCCACATCACCCGATTCACTGATGCAGTAAATTCATTAGCCAAAGAAGCCTACATTGGAAAAGCAGAAAATTAGCCACAGTGATACCAAATAGCGTAAGCTTGTTCCAGTATCTCACGGTTGATGTGAAACGATGTGACATGAGAATCTTGCTAAGGTCTGGGTTAACCCTTGTTCGAACCTTCGATCTTCTTAATTTTTGTGTCGACCAGGTGTGAAGCACACCTTGAGAGGTGGTCGAAATTTTCCCTCATAATCAGCCAGGAACATACTGCCTTGCTTGTTCCCGAGTTAATGCCAATTGCTGCTTCAGGGTCCTAGTTTGGAGAGTCGAATCCCACCAGTGACTTGCGTCACCGGTAAACATAAAACCTGCAAACTAGACCATTTGGGTGTCAGTGCAATCTATGAGTTGAAATATTCGTTCTAACTTACAAAGCCATTCCTCAAATACTAGTGACCAGATGATTCATCGAAGGTAGCGTCTTATGCCTTCGAAATAATTCAACTATTGAGGCATTGGCTGGGAGAGTAATAAGAGCTAGTGGTGTGGGTAGAGCTTGATTTTGATTCAGCCTACTAAGATCTTGAACCGCTTGTAGGAGATCCTTTATCAGGTTGTTTTGATTAGTTAAATTTGTATACCAATATTAGAATACTTGGAATGAAAAGGGTAAAGAAAAATATTTCATGACTTGATCACTTGGTTTTTTCTTTTCAAATTAAATCTCCATAATTTCTACTCATTTCACTCTTGGTTTTCTTCTGGGTCTTCTAGATCTTCTTTTTCATCTTCATTGGCATTTGTCATAATTGGCTGTGCAACTTCGTCGTTTGAAGTCATTGTTGATTTGGGTCCTGAGTGGGCGATAACATCACCAATCATGGTCTCCCAATTATGGATATAAGCGTAGCAAAAATTCTCAAAGTCTAGTTCTTTAGGTTTACTTTCCAAAATTAACGTGATTCCTTCTTCTAGCATTTTATCTTTCTCTAGCCATCTGTCACTCACAGCCTTAATTTCTAACCTAATACATGTCTTTTGTATAATATTTTTTTTTTCCAATTTACATTTATCTTTGCGTATAAAAATACAAAAAAAAAATGTAGAATGTACTGAATGGACTGAAATGTCACTTGAATAATTATACCTTATTTGTAGACTTAGTAATTAACTAT
>NW_019230013.1:377782-379519 GCF_002742605.1 Olea europaea var. sylvestris
CTACAAGAAATATATATTTTCCCTACAAAATTTCCACAGACAAATTGAGATTCGTCTGCGGAATTCACTTTTCCCCAAAGAAAGAAAAATGTTTTGAAGGTTATGTTTTAATTCAAAATTTCAGTATTAGAGAAATTCGTGCCCACAAAATTTATATCTTTCCCCGACAAAAAATTTGTCGGGAAAAATATTTCTTTTTCCCAACAAAAATATTAGTCCTCTTTGTAGGCTAATAGAGAAAAATTATCAATTACTATCTTTAGTTTTAGTCCCCACAAATTATATTTGAAGTTAAAAGATCATTAAAAGAAAATGTGAAAATACATTTTTTTTAACAAAATTCAAAAATAGAAACCCTCATCATCAGTCATCGGACTCAGCACACACGTAATTAGTGATAATCTCTTATCCTCCAAAGTTTTCCCAAAAAATTTCATTCCCTCTTTTGCTGTCTTAATCTTCTTTGCCTTCAAAAAGGTTTCCCCCAAAATTATTCAATTCCCTCCCTTTGAGAGATATGCTTAATCTGTCCAAACCTAATTTCTTCAATCCATACACAGTACATCATCATGAAATTTCGGCTTCATCTACAGATTTCTATGATATTCTTCAATTAGTCTTCTACGTATGCCCATCCCAAGATTATATCAACTATTAAAGTTTGTAGTTCATTTCATTTATATATGTAATCATCCATTGTTTGTTACCAAAAGGTCATATACTTCTCAGAAAATGTCTCCCGATCTATAGAGTCAAAGAGGAAGATGAAAATATCAGATTTGTTCCTGATGAATACGGGTAGTTATTTTGTATTGTTATTTCTATTTTGTGTATGTGTAAGGAGAATATATAGATCTCGTTTGTTTTTGTAAGATGTAGTCGTTTATGAACATTTGCATCTTAAATGCATTTGGAACATAATTTTCAATTAAGATACATGAGGGTGAACATTTCTACCTGGAAGTTGGATATTTGGTAGAAGAAACTGTACATTTATGATGTGAAAGCCATATACAAGAATCGAAAAAGGTAGATTTATGCATCTTACTGGGGTAAATTTGGACATCCTTATTAGATAGATAACTCTTGGTCTTCAACTAGTTTTGACACGTTAACAGTTTGATAGTTCAACCGGACATTCTCTAGCAGGGAAATATAAAGAAATCCTCCATATGCTGCATTAGTGCACTTCCATCTAATGGGTCGGAAAATATTTATCTTTGTGTTCAATATTTTTTCAACCAATTCCTTCTCATCTTTCATAAATTCACTGACAAGAACATTAGGCATCGCTTGTGCTTTGGAGTCTTTAAGTGGTAGTTTTAACGTCTAGTCATTCCCCTGTTTTATGGGATTAGTAGACATAAATTCCAGAATTTCGCTTTTCTTATCTTTTGTTGCAAACAAATGTAGTATTGGTGTTAAACTTTTCGGGATGTCTAGTTGTGTAATCAATTAGTACCTGTTTTTATTTGGAAAAAAAATGAAAAGAAAGATACAGGTAAGCCACAGTTTGTTTGCTATCATTTTTAGTTAGAGAGAAAATTGTAAGCATTAATTTCGCTGTAGAAAGGCAGTTTTCTCCCGATCTAGTTAAGTTTGAGTGATTTCTCTCTATTCTAATTTTCTTTTCATTATTCATTAGCTTTTGAGAAAGAATAAAAAAAAAATTCTTGCACATTGTTTCTAAATATGTCATGTTCATGGTAAGAATTATCCTTCTTCGTATTTTGAATC
>NW_019230013.1:380380-382098 GCF_002742605.1 Olea europaea var. sylvestris
ACTGAACTGAACAAATCGATACATTTATAATTTTATAATTGAACTTTTACGTTGAATTTTTGTTATGTTGACATATATTTTTGTCTATCATATCCATTGTGGGGTTATGTATATAGCGACTGCAATATGGATAGAAATTGGATACATAATCCCGATAGAACTAACACAGAATACTTGTTAGGGATTGAGGTATTTGTTAGAGTTGCAAGCAACCATGTCAATCATCGAGGTCATTCTGAGTGCCCGTGCCAAAAGTGTAATAATTGCTCTTGGCGGCTAGTGAGTGAAATTCAACAACACTTGATCATGCATGGGATGTCATACAATTACACTAAATGGAATCGTCATGGTGAACAATCGGGAACGCAACAGGTCCTTTTACCAATAACCGTTTTGCAACTCGAGTCTGAATGATGACATTAACATATCGTTTGGCCCTCATTAATTTTCATTCCATTAAATTTCATTTTTCTCTCTCCTATTTTCAATCACACAATGTTCTATAAAATAATATTACACGTAAATCGAAATTTTTTCCTTCTTTTTCAGTCACTCATTTTTTAGAAAAACACTATTCCACTCATTTTCATTACCACAAAATGAAGGCCAAACGGGGACTAATTGTGATAATGATCAAGTAATGGATATAATTAATGATATGTATCCACATGTTGCCATCACAAGCAAAATGTATTAGAAGAAGATGAAGTATTACTTGATGATGATACATTATGAAATAGTCAGACGTTGAAGATGCATAGGCAAGAGATAGATATAAGTATGAAAGGTTGTTGAAAGAAGCACAAAAAGAACTTTACCCTGGTTGTAAAGATTTCTTTGTGCTAACAACGATTGTAGAGTTGATGCAATTGAAAGTGAGGAATCTGATGACCAGCAAATGCTTTGATGAGCTTATGGGCATCTTGAAAAGGATGCTTCCAAAGGGAAATGAATTGCCCCCTACTCATCGACATTCCCATAAAGTTTTAAAAGATCTCAGACTGGGCTATGAAAAGATCCATGCATGTAAATATGATTGTGTTCTATTTTACAAGGAAAATGAAGGGTTAGATAAGTGCTCTATTTGTAACGAGCCAAGGTATCTAAATAGTTCAGAAGATAAGAAAAAGATTCCTCAAAAAGTATTACGTTATTTTCCACTAAAGCCGAGATTATAACGACTATACATGTCAATGCGTACTGCTAATGATATGAAATGGCACAAGGATAGGCGAGTTGATGATGGCGATATGAGACATCCAGCAGACACAATTGCATGGAAAGAATTTAATAAGAATTATCCCCATTTTGCATTAGAGTCACGAAATGTAAGATTGGGCCTTGGAAAGGATGGTCTCAACCCATTTGGGGATATGAACAAACCTTATGGCCAGTGGTGGTTGTTCCTTATGATTTGCCTCCTTGGATGTGCATAAAAAAGGAATTCACCATGCAAACCTTATTAATTCTTGGCAAGCAAAAACCTAGTAAGGATATTGACATTTATTTGTGCACGCTAATTGATGAGCTAAAAGAATTATGGGAAATTGGTGTGCATACATATGATAAATGCACTAATTCCACTTTCAACTTACGTGCTGCTGTGTTGTGGACTATTAACGATTTACCTACTTACAAAAATTTATCAGGATGGAGTACTCAGGTTATAATGCATGCCCTATATGTAATGACGATGGAACATCTGAATGGTTCAGTGA
>NW_019230013.1:384266-431926 GCF_002742605.1 Olea europaea var. sylvestris
AATCGATCGAAGAAGAAGTACAATCATCATACTGGTTCACGTCCTTTTTCATACATAGTGGAGAAGATGGCTGAGGTAGTGAATTAATTTTGTTATCAACGTGACATAATTAAATAATTTTGCTAAGAATTTGAATATAATAATTGAAACATGCATTTTTTTCTTGTTAGGATGGTTCGAAGTTTCCTGAAGTCGACACATTTGAGTTCGCTTATGTTGGGAAGAACAAGTGTTGGACTTGTAATACAGCTAAAGCTTTCGTGTAAGAAATACTCAATATTATAAAATTGTTTTCTTTATCGTGTTTTATCTACCATGTTTGACACAAAATATATATTGCAAAGTTAGCTCTCATTTGGCCTCCATTAAATTTCATTTCATTACATTTCAGTTTTCTATCTCCTATTTCAACCACACAATCTTCCATAAAATAATATTACACGTAAATCAAAAATTTTCCTTCTTTTTCAACTACTCATTTAAAAAAAATATTATTTCCCCCATTTTCATTTCCAAAAGGGGGGGGGGGGGCAAACGAGGCTTAGATTAAAAAGGCTAGAAAATTATAATTAGATTAAGTAGTATGACAATTTTTGTATGCTATTCCTTATAGAGATGGCAAAGGAATAGCAACTTTCTGAAGGTACCCTTTTGGAGGAGATACCGATAGATGATCTTGATGTCGGAATTAATATCATGATGTCCGGGTATGAAGCACGAGCGTCGAATTCTTGGGTTAGGAGATGGTCGCCTTTGAGACATTGGGATATCTTCTTCCAATGTACACAATTTGGAGAAGGGGTTGGAAGCAAAACATGCTGCTCGAAAGGTAGCCGATGTAGCTCAAGTAGACATAGAGCAAAATATGCAAAACAAGCCAAAGGTTGTTGAGCAACAAGTCAATTCTACATTATAATCTTGGCATCATTCTACGCACCATGTGATAAAGTTCCTGGCTTCATTGTACCAACATTTATGCCATTGTCAATAGAGAATAATGGTAATGAGAAAGATGATGCTATTGAGGATAAAGAGAATAACTTTGGTGAGAATCAGCGCATGTCTAATTCACGAGAATGAAGAGTCATATCTTTTATTTGCATAACAATAGATATATAGGATGTTTGCTCTGCTTATTTTAACGTTAGATGTAATCACACTTGGTGAATGTCATTTATTCTTGTTTTGATGAAATATTTTGGATTCAATGTTGATTGATATTACGTTTTAATTGACTTATTATAATTTGTAGGGACAAGCAAAATCGCTTCGTGTGTAGACGTAAATTTAGTAGAGGAATTACTTTGTCGGAGGAAAACTTACGCGACGAATTGTATTTGTCTCCAAAGGGTTCGTAAGGAAAAAGCTTTACCCACAAATTTCAAAAATTTGTCGTCTTATACCTATCCCCTCGATGTGTGCCCACAAACATGCCTACAAACGTTTTTCGTCTGCAAAGGTATTTTCTCACAAATAAGAGCCTTTCCCCACAAATAAACTTTGTTGGGAAAACATAAAATTCTTGTAGTGCCCATAAAGCCATGTTTTTCCTTCCAAATTATGTTACCTAAACATAAATTTATTTTCCTTTTTTTTTTCCCCCATAGACTAAAGTTACTTTGAATTTGAAAATTATCTAAAGGAGAGGCTTAGAGTACATAGCATTTTATTTTGGACACAAAAAGGGTATTCAAACTCAAGTATTTAAGGTAGGGGTGTTTTCGGCACTTTTGTGAGTGACGTAAGAATTATTTGTTTTCATTTTACATCAAAAGTTTTATTGTGTTACTTATGATGGAAGCACTGTTTGGTAGTTCAAATAAGAGAAAGAGATTGAAGGTGACACTAATGACTAAAATTTGTATTTGTGGTATTGTGTTACTTTTGAAGGAAGCATTAAGTGAATGTGATTGACGATGACATAGTTGATCAAAGTTTGCATTTCTGAAAATATATATTTTTATCATTTATTTAAGTATTTTCCTACTGAGTATTACTTTATGTACTCATCTCTACTAAATTTTTTCTGGTTAATTCGAGGTATGGCAATGGTTTGGTATAGTGGCAAGTGCTCGGTGATTTCAAATGCTGTCAACTTTCTAGCGAAATTTCCAGTTTGTGTAAATGTCTTATGAATACTTAGACGACACTTTTAAAAATGTTTTAAACGTCTATTCCGTCTAGTTTTATAGACATTGTATGTCGGCTATAATTTATAAATGTTGTATTTGTCTATGCATAAGTATGCTGTATCGAATTTTTAGATTCTGCTCTTCTACTCAATATGGTATAATTTGGGCTACAATAAACGTTTTATAGTGAAATCAGTTGAGTTTGAAAGTTTTTAAGTCCTCTAATAATGGTCTTTGGAATTACCCAAAAATATTACCTAGAGAAAAAGTTATACCCGTTTTAGTAAACCGCATCGAGTCAGATTCGAATTTTCTACATAGTCAAACAATATTTTTGTGTTCCAAACATTATTGCTAAGAGCCCAATTTTTTATATGTTGTGCAATTATTAATGTTTTGTCTCTGATAAAATTTCATAATTTTAGTCGACGTTTGTTAGACTAAAGCCCCATTTGGTCCCCTTTAAAACTCTTCAATTTAATTTAAATTTCTCTCATATTTTTTAACAACACAATTTTCAATAAAATAATATTACACACAAATCGAAAACTTTTCATTCTTTTACAACCATCCTTTAAAAAAAAAAAAACCACTATTCCCCCATTATAAACCCAAATAATGGGGGCTAAACATATTTTTTTCTCACCAACTGGTACTTGCTGGTTTTTCCCCAAATGTTTTTCAAAATCAAATTTTCACCATAATTATTTAAGTCTATATGGACAAATACTCACACTATTTTTATATATCTCAAACTCCAAAACTTTTCTTATTAACAATTTATTTTTGTTAACATCAAAGGGGTCAGTCCAAAGAAATATTGATTTTTAACGCTTAGAGTTAAGAGATTTTGGGGCATTATAAGACAACCATCTAGATGAGATAGCGAGGACTCTTCTAGTTTTTCTAGCTGGTTGGAATTGAATATGATCGGACTTATTTGGTTGAGATGTCCAAACTATTTATAGATAACTCATGTATGATTTGGTCAAATGATAATGGGATTTATTTTAAAGATAAATTATCGGAAGTTTCAAATTGACTTGTGGGTCTTGAACTGTAGTTTAGGTTGGTTGGTATCACGAGCTAGACCAAAGGTTACAAGTTTGTTAAGTGGGCTATTCGTGAGCCAAGTTTCAAGACTTGGGTTGCTTGGGCTAGTAGAATAATTTTTAACATTACAACGATTATAAGGTTTCAATTCAATGTACAAGATTCATAATTCAATTGAATCATAGAACGGCATATTTAAGCATGAAATACTGTAAGGATTTTTTAGCTTTAAAGCCCATATATCAATGAAAGAATTTTGCAGCATTCTTTAACATTAATTTCGGGTCAAAATTGTTACCTGAATAAATGAATTTTAAGATTTTTTTTGTGTGGTTGAATCACCTTACTTTCAAACTCCATAATCTATATTTTCTTTCTCTCCAATTGTCTCAATCTCAATTACAATAGAATGTGATTATTATCCACTTTCACATGTCTAATTTTGTGAGTTCCCATGTTAAACATGAATAGAGTTGGCCCTAGGTAGGTGGAGGTCTTCTGGAAAAATAGTTCGGTGCCAAGATGATAAAAAGCTTAATACCTGTCATTCTTATTATTTTATTTTTTTTGAACGAAAAAAATGAAAAACCAACAGGCTGTCTTATATAGAACCCCAATTATGACATCCCTTCTTTCGCATTTCACTCTTCGGAACACACTATTCTTATAGAGATAAAAGCACTTTTACATCTTCTTAACCCGAAATGAAATGGTTGGAGAGGAGAGAGGAAATGTTCCTGTTTTTAGGATACTCCGGGGATCAGATCTAGTGAAGGTGGGATGTGGCCTGCAACTTGAATTTGATTTATTTAAACTAATTTTTTCTCGAGTCCATAAATTGCCATTTAATATGAATTTTGAAATGAACCCAATATTGATAGGGTAATATTCAATCCTCCAATAAATACACATTTGACTTTGATACATTATTAACATTGAAACTTATTTTTTATGTTAGTTCCTCAAGATCTCAAAATTATCAATCCTTAGAATATTCTCTTCACTAAATAATCTTATCTCGTCACTTATCATCTAAAAATATATCTTTGTCACTATTTATAATCTAATCCCTATATTTTACACTCTTTATATTTAGGATCCCATCTCAGTTTAAACTCTAAAAACCATTGTTTTCCTTATGAGTCACCTTAAAATATTCTCAGGTCTTCAAATTATTGTTCTTAAAAGTTTCTCATAATTTTCACTTCAGTCCTTAAAGCATTCTAGAATTCTAGAAATTTAATATTACTTGAGTCTTTCCAATTAATAATTTTTGAAAATTATTATCTACACTATGGATCAACTGATGTTTAAGTGAATTTTTACAAGTTATTTAATTTTATGTGAATTGAGAAGTTCTTTTTCTTTTTTTTCTTTTTTTTGCTAATGTTTTGAGTTTTTCCTGGTCACAAGGATATATTTGCCATAACTGGTAACAAGAAAATACAAAAGGAGAAGTGTAAAGATTTTTAATTTTGTTTGAATAAAAATTATTTTAGTATTATTCAATTTAATATTTATTTTTATACTTCACATTTATTTGTTTTATATAGGAGTCAACATTTTAACCTTAACCAAATAAGGATCGAAGGTTCTTGCCGGTTCCCCAAAAAAAAAAAAAAATAATTAGGAATCATGGGTATCGGACTCTGGAATCGGATTCTACATTTTTTTTAAAATATAATTATTTTTTCCAATTTATTCAATCTGATCACCGATTGCCCAACAAGTAGCAAATTTGCAATGTCATATAGGTACCTTAATCAATTAGATTCGTTTATTTGAATAACTCTGTTATATCATTTTCATTTAAAGTCATTCCTAATCACACTTTATGCACTTTCCACCCCCATAGACCCTTCTTCTTTAGGTGCAGCATATAGACCCTTCTTCGTTAGGTGCAGCGTACGGAGCCATTGTAGAAATTAGATTCTATTATGTTAGATATTAGAAGCTATTTTTTTTTGTGGCATATTTGATGGACTAAGAAAGTACTTTAACATATTTATTTTGATGGGATTTTGAGTAAATAAATTGTATTGTCTGTTCACACTTTTTTTTAAATGAGTTCATTTATGAAATACTCGAAGTGTGATAGGTTGTTCCCAGTATTAAAATACCCAGATCAATCCACCCAATGCCAACGCCCAGTTTTATATGCTATCTTTGAATTTGTTTTATGCTTAAAAGAGGAAGAAGATGATGGGCACATAAAACATGATAAGAAAAAGAGGATGGACATGGAAAAAGAAGGCCGTGTTACATGGTTACAACTTATGTAATAAAAATGAATCAACAAATTAAATTACAGATGTAACACAATACGAAATGACATAAAATTTATGTGCAATGAAACTCTTTTACTTCATCTAGCAGTACAATAAGTTGCCAGGGAATTTGGTTTTAATTTTTTCCTAAATTGTAGCTCATTAACCAATTTACAGCTAATAAAATAAATATGCTTGTTTATGATTGGGCTATAGGGGAATCAAATTTGATTGTAATGATGGGGTTGTTAAAATTGATGTGGATCATGATTCTTTTATTATTTATGAAAAATTAGATAATATTGCGAAGAGGTCAAATAAAAATGTCGAAGTTGATGTATTTTTTATAATTAAAGTTTTGTTATTTAATTAAGTTATGATTTTGGTCTGACTTTATTGATATGATGGTACGTGTTATTGGTGAGTATATGATGGAAGACATATATGTATGTATGTATTATTTTTTTTTCTATTTATATGTTATAAATGCAATTTTTTTTCGTAGTGGAATGTCCACTATGGACATGATAATATGTGCTGTTGCCACGTCAACATGAGGGGTATAACGTGGCAACATCACATACGTTCACGTCCATCATGGACATTATAACTCTTGCCCTTGTGTACAAGAGATCAAATTCGATGTAATTAATATGTCGATTGACACATGAGATATTCATTTTTAGACCAAAGGTCAAATAAGTGGTTAAAGAGGAAATATATACACACTCCTACCTTTTTAGTTTTTCATTTCAGTAATCAGGTGTAAAAAATATTTTTAACAAAACTCATGTGTAATCCCCCACCCAATTCCACACCTATCCACTTAATATAGAGAACCTAATCCTAACAGCATTTCTACCATTCCATTTCTACCACTTCATCGACCACCACTTTCAATCAACCACCACCGTCGTCATTGCCACAAAACACTACTACTAATGTCTTCTATCCACCATGATAGTAACTGCAAAGCTCCCTTCCTTGCCCTTTAGACTGGCCGCTTTTGTTCCTTCTCCCTCTCCTGGGGTCGTTTCTACTCTTTCGTTCGCAAGTGCAATAGTGGAGGCAAAAAATCGAAATGAATTACAATGTTTTGTACACCTGGCTTCACCTCCCAAGCCAAAAACCAAGTAAATGTTATGAACTTGGATGTTTGATGGATGCAATGGTGGATTACATTGATTGTGGTATGGTGGATGTGTGGTGCACTGTTGTTTATGTAGTGTTAGTTGTGGATCTAAGTGGTGATGGTATGGTGCGTGCTGTTTGTGGTGCGATGGATTATAGATTTGTGTCATGGTGGTTGGTGGATATATAGATCTACATAGTTGTGGTGCGGCGTATAGATCTGTGTGATAGTTGTACGATGATGGTGCAGGGTTGGTGGCGCAGTAGTGCTAGGTTGACATTTGGGATGGTGGTATAGGTGTTGGTGGATTTTGAGGATGAAGGCGTTGGGGTTTGCAATTGGGATAATACTACTTGTATCTCAAGTGGTGTCCACTCAGGTGTTTACCCCCTCACATGGAAGAGGATTGTCTTCAAATAAATCATATTTTATTCCTAGTAGGTCCCTCTCCATGTGAGGGGATGGATACCCCTAGTGTAGATGTAGCATTACCTTTGCAATTAAGGAAATTTTTTGTTCTTGGTTGCCGGAAGTGCCACGGATAGGGTGGGTTGGGTGCTATTATGGTGGGAGAACATGAATTTTGAAGAGTTTCTTATCTTTTTTTTTCTGACTTTTTAAAGTTATAAAGTTTGAAGTTTTTACTTGTTTCAACATGTGATCGTTTTTTAAGCGTGAAATTTAGCCTATGTTCAATAGAGATTAAAATTTATATTTTATTTTAAATCAATGTCAATAATTAATTTTAAGTAAGTTTTTCATGAAATCTACAACTTTTCAATCACAAATTTCATTAATTTTATCAAAAACTATTAAAAGTTTGATTTTAATCCCCTCCAAAGTGGGGCTTAAAATATCAATCCTAATTTCTTGCTCAACATAGACAAATAAATTAAGGATAAATAGGCACTCATTGCACTTCAAAATGCACTAATTAATAATTTGTGAGATGAATATGCTAATTTCTTGAATTAAGCCCCCGTTTGGCCCCCATTTTCTAAAAATGAAAATGGGTGGAATAGTGATTTTTTTTTTTTGAAAAATGAATGGTTGAAAAAGAAGGAAATTTTTTTTATTTACTTGTAAAATTATTTTATGAAAGATTGTGTGATTGAAAATAAGAGAAAAAATGAAATGTAATGTAATTTAATTTAATGGTGGCCAAACGGGGGCTAAATGACAAAATTAGTTGTAAATTTTATTATAATTAATTTTTATGCTCTAAATGTAATTTGATTTAATTGTAATATCAAATGTAATACTTTTTTAAAATTTATTAATAAATGCAATATTTCAATTCATTAAATATATATTTTAATTTAAAAATGGGAGATAATAGATGAGGTGAGTGGGGTTTGAAAATAATGTCTATCACCAATTAAGTGGATAAATGTAAACAATTAATTGATAACTAATAAATAATATGTACATATTAAAGTGTAATTTGTGAGTAAAATACGTAATTGTGATACTTTTTTAAATTTTTTTAAGAAATACAATATTTCAATTCATTAATTATATATTTTAATGTAAAAAGGGAAAGAATAGATGGGATGAGTGAGGTGTGAAATAATGTCTATGACCAATTAACTGGATAAATGTGAACAATTGATTGAATAATTTATAACTAATGAATAATATGTACCTATTAAAATGTAATTTGTGATTCGCAAATTGTGTCTTTCTGACCATGACTTTGGATAATTTTTTATGTGGTGAAATGTTGATACTGCTTTGATTCCTATTATGATAGAGAACCTATTGTAACTGTGTTCAATCATATAATAATAAGTGATTTGGAATGATTAAACATCTATATGAGTATATCAAGTAATGCGAAAATAATTGGAAAAAAAAAATAACAAAGAGATCAGAAAATTGGCCTAGGAGGCTGGGTGATATTTTTGGAACCCGAGGCCAAAGTATCGTACTGGGCGACTATCCAATTCATTTTTCCTAACCGTTGGGTTTCAATTTAATATTTTTTTTATGACTTTTCATAAATCATTGGGACCTTTTCATGGTGTGTTGATGGAATACCATACCAACAATCAATACTTGAAATAAAAATAATACATTCCCAAATCAAAAAGATTTCTTCAATTCTCAAAATATATTCAAAACACTTTGTGTTACTCCCACTGTGATGCCCGAATGGTAAGGCCCGTGATAGTCTACAATGGACCGAAGCGCATGTTGGTGGACAATAAAAGTTCAGTCAACATCCTATTTGGTGTTATCTATGATAAAATGCTAGTAGATCGTGAGCTGACCCTATGACCTCCCCACTATACAAGTTCGTTGGTAATAATATTATCCCAATAGGGAAAATCACCCTTACAACAGAGATTGTTACACATCCTCAAGTCAACCTATGGATAGACCTATCGTGATGGAGCTATGGATAGTCACTTTCATTCATCAACTGTACATGACGTTTCCTAAGGAATATGGCATTGCAGCTGTTAGAGTGACCAAATGTGATCTAGAGCACCTCAACTCCCTAAGAAAGGCTAAACCATATACTTTCAATATAGTGTTAGATGATAACGAAATAATTAACGCATTTGAAGAAGGGCAGACCCATAGTCAAGGAAAAGACATCGAGATGATAGATGTTCCTAAAGAATGGGTCATATTTGATGAACTGGATCCTCGTATCATTGAAGCTAAATTATAAACAGTTCCAGGAAAAAAGCAGGAGAACATTTCCATAGACCTTCAAAATCCCACCAAAGCACTACAAGTGGGAAGGGAGTTATCAATTGAAGCAAATGAGAAACTCAGAAACTGTTTAGGAAAGAATTCTGATGTTTTTGCTTGGAGGCACTAAGACATGGTTGGCAATGACCCAAAGGTTGCTATCACTTTAAAATTGATGCTAAATATGAGATATAGACAAAAGAGAAGAGCCTTAAACCTTGAGAGGTATAAGCCCTAAAAGGAATAAGTGGAGAAGCTAATAATTAATGGCATAGAGAGGCCACATATCCAAAGTGGATCTCTAACCCGATTATAGTGAAAAGTACAATGGTAAGCGGAGAGCTTGTATAGATGGCATACTAGTAAAAAAATCAAGATGAAGGACCATGTTAAGCACAGGTTCTCCATTCCAAATTTTGAGGTACAGGATGAGGTTGAATCCCCTTAAGTGCGTATTGGGTGTCATCTCCAGAAAGTTCATCCATAGGCTATCAATGAAAGAGATATCGAGGCCAACACTAAAAAGACCAAAACCCCAATAAGATGCCTTTTAGTAGTTGAAAAACCACGTTAGATATTGATGAACCCCTCTTACTTATCTGGCTATATCTTAAGACGTTGTCACGTTAGTTCTCATAAGAGAAGAAGATAACCTCCAACTGCCTATCTAGTATGTGAGCAACATCCTCCTATAAGTGGAGGCCCACTAGCTGAATGTGGAGAGGGCTGCTTTTCCCAGGTGACAACTTCTAGAAAGTTGAGACCATACTTCCAGGATCATAACATCCATGTACTAATAAACTTTCCATTTAAATAGGTAATTCAGAAGCTAATGCTTCAGAAAGTTTGACAAAGTAGGCTGTAAAGTTAAGTGAATTTGACATCACATTTTAAGTTAAGAACCTCCATCAATGGTCAAGTCCTTCTAGGCCAAATTTGTAGTGGAGTTCACCAATGTCCCTAAAATAGAGGTGGCAATAGAGACCCCCTACTTGGAACTTCTTTGTTGATGGCACTTTTGGAAAAGATCTCCAGAGCAAAAGTGGTCTTGGTAATCCAGAATGCCACAAGCTTAACTGTACGGTGATGTTTTGATTCAAATCTCAAACGATATTGTTGAATATGAAGGGTCTTAACTCAGATTAGCTAAGGGGATGCAAATGAAGAGGCTACTCATTAATAGCAATTCCTAGCTAGTAGTGAGCCGAGTAAATGGCTATTTAACTACAAGATACAAAGATGTGGCAGCATATTTCAAACAGGTCAAGCATCTTTCTCTTAAATTTCAAAAGTTTTGAGTTAACACAAATTTCACATTTCGGAAATGTCCTTGTCGATGCTATATTAAAATTGGCTAGTAGCAAAAGATTTTGAGCTTATCAAGATAGTCCCAATTAAGAAACTCATCAGACCCTCCATTTCAAAGGGAGAAGAAGTAATGTGGATCGAATGAACCATATTATGAATGTAACCAATCATTGTTTTTCCCAAGGATTGAGTCTTATCTAATAACAAGGATGAAAGCAAAAGCTTAGTAGAAAACTTGAACACTTCATCATTCAAAATTATGTGCTATACAAAAGAGACTTCTCCTCACCTCTCCTTCGATGCACTAGAAGTGAAGAAGCGACCATGTCTTCTGTAAAATTCATAAAATATGTGGTAATTACTTTGGAGGACCTGTGCTTGCATAAAAGATGCTTGGAAATGATACTATCGATCATCCTTGAAAAATAATGAACTTCTAAATGTGTTAAAATGTGACACGAGCCAACGCTTGTCAAATTTGCAAAGGCAACTATCGCAGGAGCTCATAGTTGTATCTAGCCTTGGCCTTTTTCCAAGTGAGGAATCGACATCACAGGTCCCATGTCGAAAGGGGAGATGTAATGCAATCTACCTTCCTGAAATGGGTAAAGGCAAAACAAGGGCCAAAACTACAGAGGTAAATACTTTCAAATTTGTAACAATCTAGCCGGAATTGACTAAAAACTTACTTGAATAATTGTACCTTATCCATAGACTTAGTAACTAACTATATTTTTAGCAGAAAACATAAAGAAAAAAATCAAAGAATTTACTTAAGAATTGTGTTTTTTCCTTTGAAACAATATATTTTTCTCTGTGCATATTACCTATTTTATTACATGAACAATGGTATGCATGTTACCAATTAAATAAAAGGTTTTAAATAAAATTTTCAAGTATGCACATCTTTAAACAGTAAATGAAACCAAGCTATTTTATTTTTATATTTATGGCAAGTACCAAAATAAATTCGTTTACGTAGTTATCAATCTCGAAATTTCACAAAATTTTGAGAAAAAATAAGAAACTTCTTATAATATAACATATCCAAAAATCGGCTTTTTTGACAACATATCCGTACTAAAATATTTTTTCAAATCTTGTAGCGACTTGGTTTAGAAAATAAACTAACGTAGTTTACTTAAAATAACATAATATTCTGCGGATATTGGATTGACAAGATTTCATGTTTATTTAGTAGCTAACCCATTAGGCTATCAAAGCTCGCTGGTTTTGTCCAAAAATTTCAAGTAATGATTGAGTTACAAAATTTTGAAGTCTAGGATAGAAGCTGAAATTTTAAAAACAACACTAAGCCCTTGTCTGAGCCACTTTCTCTTGAAAAAAAAAAATGCATTTTCAACAGTGTTTTGACCTCATTTCAACCACACTTTCTTCAATAAAAAAAATACTAGACGTAAATCCAAAACTTCTCCTTATTTTTTAACCACATTTTTCCATCAATACACTATTCAAAAATTCATTCTTTCCAAAACTGTGGCTCAAACAAGAGCTAAATTTTATTGCTCACACTTTTGTGATGAACTACCTTGTATGTTAATTTCTATGAAACCTAACTACTTTTGAGCATAACTAATTCATAAAAATCTTCTTAAAACCGTGTCACTAATGATGTTCATAGAAATCTATACATTTAAAGAAAAATACCTAAACATTTCATAATCGAATAAAAGCATTAAGTCAATAGCTTCTCCATAGCACGTTGCATTTTCATCTACCATCATCCATGCCCCAAGCAAATCAAATCAACTTATAGGGAGGAAATTATCCCATTGGTTATCAAATTAGAAAACTCAAACTATAGATTCATACCGTCGCATATAGATGGATTTTTGACAAAATTTATTTTCTATAGAATTATCATAATATGTAGAGTCAGAAAATGATCATTCAAACTATAATAGTGTTGAAACATCGTACATGAAGGTATCGATTCATTCATATTTTTAACGAAAAATCATAATCTGAAAATGAAATAACCATTTGCACCTTTACCTACCTTGATTTTTCTTGAAATATGAAGGAATAAAATGTGTAAAAGCCTTTCTCCTTCACATCATTGCTAATTCTTATGCTT
Source organism: Olea europaea var. sylvestris (assembly GCF_002742605.1). Taxonomy (NCBI): domain Eukaryota; kingdom Viridiplantae; phylum Streptophyta; class Magnoliopsida; order Lamiales; family Oleaceae; genus Olea; species Olea europaea. The sequence continues at coordinate 396,960 of NW_019230013.1, forward strand.
AACTTAACATAAAAGGTAATTTTGGTAGAAAATAAAAGTAAATTCGGATTTGAGAAGAGGTATAATGAAAAAATGACTTTCCTCTTCTTGTAACCTCTATTTTTAGTGAAAAACTAAATAGGAGACTTATATTTTCATTAATATTGTTAAATTGTGTCTTTAACTAGGAATTAAAAAGTGCTAAGTTATAAAAATAATTTTTATAAAAATCTTCATAAAACATTTAAAAATAAAGCAAAATAACTGTTCATATGATTTATAACCTATCTCTATGAATGACCACTATTAAAACAAATATTTCATTCAATCACCTTGATATAATTGTTTTTAATGTGCAAAATAAGGAGTTTTTAACTCAAAAATAATTTTATAAAAATATTTTATGAAAACATCCACATGGTGGTCGAACCTGGGTTGCTTTTGTGAAATACCATGTGGATGAACATTTTGGTAATCTAGTTATTCATTAAATCTTTGTAATCTTAAATTGTTAGGTTTTTAAATAACTTATAGCTTAGGCTTTCATTGATTGGGCGGGTTTCCGTAGCTTGTTTATTAAACAGGCTACATCAACCAATTTAAGAATATAAAATTCAAGAACTTGCATCCCTCACATCGTAGAAAAATTTCGTCGTTGAAATTCCCTTAAATATATTTGGCTTTAATTTCTTCTTCTTTTTCTTATGTAACTTCTTCTACTCCATGACTACACCATTGTATTTCAACTAGTTGAATCTCTTTGTTCCATAATTTATGTACCTTTCGTTCCAATATTAATAATTACTCGAGAGATAAGTATTTTTGTACTTCCAGAGATTGGTAATTGACCACGTAATCAGGATCATGCACATACTTTCTGATCGTCAATATATAAAAATGTTGTGAATTGCCGATAGATCACTATAATGAGGTCGTAGTTTGGCTTTCTTTCCAAACCTAAGTACGTCCTTTATTGGTGCCACCTTTAGGAAGACTAAATCTCCAATTTGAGATTCCAAGTCTTTCCTTCTGGTATTTGCAAAGCTCTTTTGTCTATCTTGAACTGCCTTTATCCTAGTACAGATCTCATCAACAGCTTCAACTATTCCTTCAATGATCTATAGTTTGAAGAACTCTCTTTTCTCCAAGTTCATCCCAATGAGCAAGTGATCTGCATCTTCTACCATAGAGAGCTCCATACTAGGTCATTCCAATAATTACCTGAAAATTGTTATTATATGAAAATTCCACCAAAGATAGATAAGATTCCTAACTACCTCACAGATCCAGAACACATGCCCTTAGTATATCTTCTAAAGTTTGAGTAGTCCTTTTAGATCGACCATTGGATTAAGGATAATACGTTGTACTAAAATTCAATTTCGTTCCTATAGCTCCTTGTAAGATTTTCCAAAACTTAGATATAAATCTTGAATCTCTATCAGATATAATGGAGAAGGGAACACCATGCAATCTTACAATCTCTCTAGTGTACAACTGCGCCAACTGATCTACATTGAATGTCATTTTTACCAGAAGAAAATGAGCTGACTTTGTTACACGATCCACTATATGTCCTCTTGCTAACTTCGAAAATCCTACCATAAAGTCCATTGTGATATTTTCTCACTTCTATTTAGGTATGTCCAATGGATTTAAAAACCTTTCTATCTTTGATATTCTACTTTTACTTGTTGACACATTATGCATTTTGCCACAAATAGGCCTATACTTCTTTAAATATTTTTGTACCAAAATATATCTTGAAGATCTCGATACATTTTTTTACCACCAGAACATGCAGTGCATTTGGTGAAATAAGCCTTATCCAATATCTCCTTCCTTAAAACTTCATCCTCAGGCACACAATTTCTTCCTTTAAATATCAATGCCCCATCCGAAACTATTCCAAAATCCTTTCTTTTATCAGTACCAATCTCATTCTTGATCTTCTGCAAGAATGAGTCTTTACTCTGTGCTCACTAAGAGTAGGTCGAACCATCAAAATTGTCAAACAAGTAGTGACATGCTTTGGCATGGTAACCCGTTCGATTCGCAAATTCTCTAAATCTTTGATCAACTCCACCTGAGTAGTAGGTAATGATGTCAACTGTCACAAGTTCTAGATCATATGTCGAGTAATTCTGCTCATGTTGCTTCAATTGCCTTAACGAATAAGCAATCACTTTTCCATACTGCATTAGTACACATCCCAAACTTTGTTTGGATGGATCACTATATATAACAAACATTTTCAAACCTTTAGGTATGGTTAACAAAACATAAAGAGCAGGTAACTTATCCAGAATGGGATACAACTTGAGAAAAATGGTGATTTCATGGAGAAACCACCAGATCCGTCGGATTGCTCAACTATTATTGGAGGCAATCTATCACAAACACTACCCAACAATCCTACTAACAACCTAGCAACAAACTCAAATCCAAAAATTGATGAAATCGAGGAAAATCAATGCGGCACGTTTTCCAATGGGGCCAAAACACCACTTTCTGCTTTGAATCAGGTCATGGGACCATCACCAATGAATCCAAAATGGCCAAAAACCCTAGTAATGGTATCAATTTTGTCGAGCATGGCCAAAATTGAGAGATCAGAGCCCAAGGATCCAGAATATGAAAATTCCAATTCGTTCGTCCCTATTGCCCAACCTTATACACGTGCCTGACCATTCTCTTACACATGAAATTATTAACATTTTATCCAAAAATCAGCTAGAAATGAGTCAGGACGCTCTAGCAATCGAGGTATTACGGAACGCCCAGTCGGTCAAAAAAATGGCGATTTTGGCCGCTACAGTGATCATCTCAGAAAATACGCCACATTGCATTGATCAGCACAGTATTCCTCACAATCCTGGAAATTTTCATAATTTTCTGAGCAAGTCCAATTTTGGTCGGAATTTGAGGCCAACGGCGGCCGGTCGGCGACCGTCAGGTGGCCCTAGGATAACTTTTGTTCAAAATACTCAGCCAGTTAATTCGAGTTCATTTTTGCCATTGGTTTTCCCACATGAGGCACTAATAGTACTAAATCAGGGTCGAATGACCTATGCCATACAGTTTCTAGTTGTCCGGGGTTGACTCAGATTGAGAGGAATTCACAAAAATCATTTGCATCAGATTTACAGACTATGGATGACTCTTCGGATGCTAGGTTCACTACCAAGGAACAATTTACTCATTTGGGCAAGTGGACAGTTGAGTTAACTGACTCGGAGGAGGTTCTTTGGTCAATCCCTATAAGTACACACTTGTATGAAAATTTTCCCACCAAAAGCCGACCATGAAGAAGGTACGCGAGAACTTTTCTATGTTTGGTTTTCGTGGTTTCTTTGAGGTGGGATTGATTGACAATGCACATATACTGATCCACTTTACACATGAGGAAGACTATAGTATGCTCTTTCTTAAGCCACTTTGGTGTATTGATAGATGTCTCATGTGGGTCCTTAAGTGGACATGTGATATCAGACCAGAGCAGGAGACTCCGATTGCTCCCGTTTGAGTTTCATTTCCTTTGCTTCTGGTACATTTGCATGCCAAGGGATTCCATTTTGCTTTATCTAGGGCAATAGGAATGCATTGAGGATCGATGAGACCACCTCAGATTTGAGACAACCTCGTGAGGCTAGGATGTGTATATCGGTGAATTTGGGGCTTAAGTTGCCCAATAGAGTATGGATTGAGCACGATGGTAACCGCGCTTTTGGTAGGCAGTCATCTATGAGAAGCGACCGACATTTTGTTTTTCTTATAAACACTTTGGCCATCCATCTGATCGTGTACTTTGAGCGTACCACCACTACCATCTCCTCCAGTTGTTGTGCCTCCACCAGTTCAGCCCCTTCCTTCTACTAAGATTGGCACTAATATGGCTGAGAAGGGCAAAGGAAATGTTACTTTCGATGAGCCAAGGAAGCGATGGGTACTAGTTTCGGTAGTGCCTCATATGCTTCACACTATCCCTATTGCAATTGTGGTAGAGCCAGCTACTGCATCGACAGATCATACCTCGATTCCCACCACAAGTACTATAGGGGTAACACTAGTTGTTCTCCTAGTCATAGAGTCTACTCCAAAGATCCCTCCCCTCGTCCATGAGAACACCCCAGGGATTCCTATTCAGACTCAGACAGTTGCATCCTTAGTGGTTGAGGATATGACAGAGATAGCACCTATTGATCAACCACTTGCTGAGCCTATTCCAGAGGCTCTTATTGAAACCGATTCCCAAGTCTCTCATTCACCACAGATGTCAGATACTGATGGTACATTGAGTGGGCTGAAGGCTAAGCCTTTGGGAAAGCAAATGTTGATCAACCACTTCAAGAAGACCCATGGCATCAAGATGGGAGCTTCCATGAGAGATGCTATTGATGACCTAGTTGACAAGCTCTTCAACGACAGATCATCACGCCTAGATAGGATATGGTGGAAGCTCAAATTCAGAGTGACATATTGGCGTGGGTCTCGGAGATTGCGAAAAGAATAATAATGCAGTTGTACCTTCAGTCAGGAGTCACTCTCACATGCATTAGATATTGCAACACTTGTGAAGATCACCATGAGATCAGATGTACCTACTTTTTGCCCGACATTCAGTATGCCATCGCGTGGATAGCAATTTTCACCTAGACAGGCCCCTTCCCCCAGGAGGGACCCCTCTCCAGTAAACGAGCCCGATTACGCAAATTATTATGACCCGAAAATGTTTCAGACCAGACGCATGACCCAGTCAATGTCAATGTACTGCCACCCGAATATTTATCCTTGGGAGTACCTTTGAGTAATCTTCATTAATTTTGGTTCATGTTTCATTTATTGTCATTTGCATTTCATTTGAGACATTTGTAATTTTTTTCACTTACTGGAGGTCAGGTCTATGCCCCTTCTTTTATGTCTATTCTCATTTTTTATATTATAAAATAAGCCACACTAATGGTATTTGCTTAAAAATAAATAAATAAATAAAGGTATGGTTAACATGGGTGCTGTAATCAATCTTCGCTTTAACTCCTGATAACTTTGCTCACGTTTATATGTCCATTGAAATTTTACTCATTTTCTTGTCAATTATGTCATGGGTTTAGTTATTTTGGAGAATCCTTCGATAAATCTTCGATAATACTCGACTAATCCCAAAAAACTTCGAACTTCACCGGCATTAGTCGGTGTTTTCCAATTTGTTACCGCTTTCACTTTTACTGGATCTATTGTAATTCATTAGGCAATAACTACATGACTAAGGAATCCAAATCCCTCAAGCCAAAACTTTCACTTTTTAATTTTGGCTTACAATTTTTCCTTACACTGTATTTCTAATGCTATTATAAGATGTTCCTCATGTTGATCTTTACTCTTGAAGTATATTAAAATGTTATCAATGAAGACAAACTGATCCAAATATTGATGAAACACGTTATTCATTAAATCCATGAATACTACTGGAGCATTAGTCAAACCAAACGACATAACAATGAAATCGTAATGTCCATAATGAATTTTGAAACCCTTTTTGGGTCTATCACTTGCCTTATCCTTCAATGGATGATATCCAGATCGTAAGTCGATCTTGGAAAATATCTTAACCCCTTTTAATTGATCAAACAAATCCTCAATCTCGAGAGGGAATATTCTTGATGGTCAAATGGTTCAACTCCTGATAGTCGATACACATTCTTATACTTCCATCTTTCTTCTTTACAAACAACACTAGTGCGCTCCATGGAGATACAATTGGTCGAATAAAGCCACTGTCTAACAATTCTTGTAACTAAATTTTCAACTCCTGAAGTTCCTTTGGAGCCATTCTACACGAAGCTTTAGATATTAATGCCACTCCGTGTGCTAGATCTATTGTGAACTTCACCTATCTATCTAGTGGAATACCAGGTAGATATTTTGGAAACACATCTATAAATTTTTGTACACTGGTACATCTTCAATATTTATCATTGCCTGTTTTTCTCCTGAGATATTAACTAGAAACCCTTGATATGTTTCTTTTCTCAACATTTTCTCCCCTTGATATGTTTCTTTTCTCAAAATTGCTCTTCTCCTTGTTTCTGAAAAACACTTCCCTTTTTCTACAATGATTGGTTGCATAATTACATCCCAATCAATCCATGCCCAAAATCACAGCAAGGTCTTTCATATATATATCAGATACAAATTAGCTTCTAATGTTTTTCCCTCAATTTCAAGATTCACCGACCAAGCTATCTTATTTGTATTTAATGTTCTGCCTGAGGGATGCCTACTTCTAGTGTACTCTTTGACTTATCATAAGTGATACTAGATTTAGCAATGAAAGATGTTACAAAAGAATGAGTAGATTTTGAATGAAATAGTACATAAGCAGGTATATGCATTATTATGTTTGAGTTCTCCTCTATATCCTTCTGAGTTAGTGTAAAAACTTGTGCTTTTCCCTTTTTTGTTCTGATAACTGTTATCATCTTTTTTCTGAGTAAGTATGACAATCCTTAGCAATATGTACCGGCTGACCACACCGAAAATAGACATTCTTCCCATACAAGCATTCACCACAATGAGATTTATCATACTCCAATGATTTTGTCAAAAAATTTCAAGTAACGATTGGGCTACGATTTCTAAAATAGCAATACTAAATCTCATTGCTCATATTTTTGTGATGAACGGTAACTTCTAAGTTAATTTCTATAAAACGTAACTACTTTTGAACATAAATAACTCGTAAAAATCTTCTTAAATTGTCACAAATAATGTTCATCTAAATGTTTCATAATCGAATAAAAACTTTAAGTCACCGGCTTCTCCATAGCACCTTGCAACTTCATCTATCATCATCTACACCCCAAGCAAATCAAATCAACTTGTAAGTAGGAAATTAATCCACGAGTGTGAAACTCAGTAGATATCATTGGTACATTTCGTTATCAAATTAGAAAATTTGAGCTATAGATTCATAGCATGTTGATCGATTTACGTCAAAATTCAATTTCTATAGAATTATCATAACATGTAGAGCTGAAGAATGATCATTAACCCCCGTTTGAGCCCCATTATTTCTCATTACATTAAATTAAAATTTTCTCTCTCTTACTTTTAACCACACAATCTCAATAAAATAATATTACACGTAAATCAAAAACTTTTCAACCACTCATTTTTCAAATAAGACACTATTTAAAACATTATAATGAGAAATAATGAGGCTCAAACGGGGGCTAAGCCTCCATTTAGCCCCCATTATTTGAAAATGAAAATGGGTGGAATAGTGTTTCTTTGAAAAATAAAGTGGTTAAAAAAAGGAAAAAATTTCAATTTATGTGTAATATTTTTTTATGAAAAATTGTGTGGTTGAAAACAGGAGAGAGAAAAATGAAATGTAATGGAATAAAATTTAATGGGGGCCAAATGGTGTCTAAAACTATAGTAGTGTCAAAACACTATACATGAAGGTACCAATTCACTCATAATTTTAACAAAAAATCATATCTTGAGAAAATGAAATAATCACTTGCACCTCTACCTACCTCGATTTTTCTTCAAGTATGAAAGACAAAATGTGTAAAAGCCTTTCTCCTTCAAACCATTGCTACTGCTTTGAGCTTAACTTAACAGAAAATGTATTTTTGAGAGCCAATAAAAGTAAATCCAGATTGGAGGAGAGGTATAATGAAAAAGTGACTTTCCTCTTCTTCTAACCTCCATTTTTAGTAATAAAAAAAAACTAAATGGGGGAGTAATATTATCAACATTGTTAAATTGGATCTTTAACTAGAAATTTAAAGAGTATTAAGCCATAAAAATAATTTTTATAAAAAGTTTAGGAAACATTTAAAAAATAGAGAAAAATAAACCATTTATATGATTTGTAACTAATCTCTATGAATGCCCCCACTAATAAAACAATTATTTCATCTAATTAACTTGCTATAATTGTGCTTAATGTGAAAAATGACGAGTTTATAACTCAAAAATAATTATAAAATTTTTTTATGAAAACATCTATATGATGATTCGAGCCTTAGTTGTCTTTGTGAAATAACATGCAAATGACTATTGTCGCAACCCAATTATTCATTAAATCTTTGTACTCAAATTTACTTAAATTTAATCTTTAAATTGTTGGGTTTTCAATAACGTATGGTGTGGGCTTTCATCACCTTAATTGGATGAGCTTCCATGGCTGGTTCTTAAATGGGCTACATCAACCAACTTAAGAAATTGTATCAATGGGAATGGGAGATAATTTGACAAACAAAAGGTCAAGTTCCTATGTGAGGAGCTAGGAATTAAAAAACATCTTCAATACTCCACCACCTTCAAGTATATGGCCAGGTTGAAACCATCAGCAAATTCATCGAGTACATTTTGAAAAGGAAGCTTGAAGCCTCCCAAAAGGGCATAGGTTGACCAGCCTCCCCAAGTGTTGTGGCCCATTCGTACAACTAGCAAAACTGCCATGGGAGAAACACATTTCTCTATGGCCTGTGAAACTGAAGCCATGAGCCTTGTTGAGGTAAAACTTCCCCCACCTTATTTCTTTGCAATGCAACGAAGTATCGTACAATGAATTGAGGTAATGCAAACTTGACTTTCTTGAAGAAATGATGGATAAATTACAAACCAAGTTTGTCTCTTACCAGTGAAAGATGACCACCACTATAATGCTAAGGTAAAAAAAAGTCATTCTGCATAGACGATCTAATGTTAAGAAATGTTTTTCTCTCATCAAAAGAACTATGCATAAGTACATCATGCCCCAATTGGGAGGACCCTTATCGTATTGTAGAGTAACTATGAACTGGCACTTACAATTGAAGAACTAGATGAAAAGGCACAGCCTCATCCATGGAACATAGAGCACTTGAGAAGATTTATCAATGAGTAAGACTCAACATTTCAGTTGGACGATCTCTCCTAGCGAGTACATACGTCTTATTGAATGTAACAAGATTTAGTACCAAATATTGCCGCTTCATCTACTTCAAATGGTAAGGTGCAAGATATCCCCACAAAGGTCACTTCGAATTTAAGATAATGCCTTCCATGGATGAACCATCTACCATTGAAGACAATCCCACAGGGGTTATCTTGAATTTCTTCAATGATGATGCCTTTCAAGGTCATACCATCTACCAGGGAAGAGGCATTTGACGAGGTTGAGTCAGTCCCATGCAAGGATGTCCACTTCAAATGGTAAGGTGTGAGGCTTCTCATAGGGTACACCTCGAATTCCTTCAAAGATGATGACAACATGGGAAATATTTTTCATATTTTTATTTTAATGTCCAAAGTGATATGATTCAGTTGAATACAATCCATTTAATCTAACCTATTCAAGGTAAGTAGTCAACGGACATCAGAGGCGCTAGCACTTATTTAATTTTACTGTTATAGAAATTCTGCTAATGACATTTTAAAATGAATTAACATAAAAAAAATGTAATAGCAAATTGAGGTTAGTTCATTAATAAGGGATAGAAGTGTAATTAAATAGTTACAAAGTGACATTACCAGTAATGTCAAAATAAGCATGCATAAATGAGAAGCAAAACAACTAAAACTTGAAAGAAAATCAATGATTTCCATTAATTGAAGATTACAAAAGAAGAGGTTAAAGCGATTACATTGGAAGTTAAAACTAAGGGTTGGCTACTACTATAGCTCCTGGCCGGATTCCTTCTTCTTTCTTCTGGTTCACCTCGCTTCAAAGACCATCCTGCAAAGGCTCTTCAGCTTCTTCCAAATCTATTCGGCCCCTAACTCATCCACGACGAACTTAATATCTATGTCGTGGTACACCTCCCTTAGGCGATTTATAATCCCTTATACGCTGGAACAAAGCCCAAAAGTTGGCAAAGTTGTCATACTTCAATGTATTATCAAAGTTGTCAATATAATTTTGGACTGCAATTTTGCCAGCCATCTTCGTTTCAGTCTTCAAGGATTCTATCATATCTCTTTTTAGGCTTAAATTAGGTGCAGAAGCTCTACCATCTCCTTGTTTGAAACATCCAAGACCTCGAAAGCGAGGCGTTGGTGCTCATTTGATCGATCAATCCTCTTTGTCAGAGCCACAAACTAAGATTCATATTCAAGAAGTTAATTTCTCAAGCGATTGACTTGGACTTCAGCAGTGTCCAACTTTACCTAAGCTGTTGTCCTCCTCACATCAGTCTCCTTCGCCTTGGCTTTGGCATTTTTCACCTCCTCAAAATGTGGAGAAGTCTCCAATCATTGGCTTAAATCACCATTTTTTCTATGAAGGCTCGTCTTCAGCAACCATGCTTGTACTTAAAGCTCATGCGATACAGGCGTTGTTTGTAGCCTGTAGGTCTTCAACTTCACACGACGTGATGTGATCTTGCCACTCCTCGTGTAGAAGCCCGAGAAATAAAATAAAATTAGGCTATTATATTGTGATGATCAAGCACCACAAGCTTAGCCCATTTAAGAAATGAGATATGGAAGCTCAACCCATTTAAGATTATGAAAGCTCAAGCCATAAGTTAATTAAAAGCCCAACAATTTAAGAGATTAAGTTTAAGTAAATTTGATTACAAAGATTTATTGAATAACTGGGTTGCCTCAATGATCGTCTACTTGATATTTTATATAGGCAACCCAGGTTCAAATCACCATGTATATATTTTTATAAAACTTTATATATGAATTATTTTTTGGAAAATACTATGTGTACATAATAGTGTACACATAGCATTACACCCCCCTCACATGGAGAGGCGTCCACATACAATAAAATATTCGTGGGTCTCCCTTCATGTGAGAGGGGTGTAATGTATAGTGTACACCAAGAGGTGTACACAGAGCATTTCCTTATTTTTTATGGCTTATAAACTCTTCAAATTCTTAGCTAACGACCAAATTTAACAAATTTAATGATAATATAACTCCCCTATTTATTATTATTAAAAAGGAAGGTTACAAAAAGAGGAATGTCACTTTTTCACTACACCCCTCCTCAAATCTTAATTTACTCTTATTTTCTCTCAAAAAATATATTTCATGTCAAGTTAAGCTTAAGGAAATAACAAGGATGAGAAGGAGAAGGCTTAATATACATTTTGTTCTTTTATATCCAAGAAAATTCAAGGTAGGTAGGTGCAAATGTTTATTTCGTTTTCAAATTATGATTTTTCGATAAATGTTTGAATGAAATGGTACCTCCAAGTACAGTGCTTCTGCACTACAATAGTTTGAAAGATTATTCTCATGCTCTACGCATTATGATAATGTTATAGTAATTGAACTTTGCCAGAAATCCATCTATGTGCAACGGTATAAATCTATAGTTCGAAATTTCTAATTTGATAACGAAATGCATCGATAATACCTATTGAGTTTCAAACTCATAGGTTAATTACTTTCCTACAAGCTGAATGGATTTTCTTGGGGCGTGGAAGATGGTAGAGGATGATGCAATATGCTATGGAGGAAGCCGGTGATTTAATAATTTTAATTCGATCATGAAATGTTTTTGTTTGTTTCTTTTTATATGGATTTCTATGGAGGTCATATGTGGAGCCATTCTAAGAATATTTCTTCACGAATAAGTTGTATTTAAAAGTAGATATGTATTATAGAGGTTAATTTACAAAACATCATTTACAAAGCGAAAGGAAAAAAAGAAGTGTTAGCAAAATTAAAGTATTGCCGTCTTTTAAAAATTTTAGTTTCTGTCTTGACTTTAAAAATTCATGGTCACTCGTTACTTGGAATTTTTAGACAAAACCAATGGCGCTGGATAACCACATAGGTTAGCTACTAAATAAACTTGGAATTGTGTTAATTCAATATCGATAGAATTTTATATGTCACTTAAGGTAAATTGCACTAGCTAGTTTTGTTATTTTCTAGTTTTTGCCTTGATCTAAAAAAATCATAACTCGACCGTTACTTAGAACTTCTAGATGAAACCAATTGGATTTGATAGTCTCATGGATTAGCTACTGAATAAATGTGAAATCATGTGGTTTTGATGTCTGTGAAATTTTATATGTCATTTTAAGTGAACTGCACCGGTTTACCTTTCAACTGGATCACTGCTGGGTTTTGAAAAATATTTTAATATCTCATATGATGCCGATGAAGCTAATTTTTGACTATGTCATATTATAAGTGATTTCCTACTTTATATTAAAATTTAATGAAGTTTCAAGGTCGATAGCTGCGCAAATGAATTTATTTTAACACTTATCCTACGAGATAGAAAAAGAAAACAACTTGAGTTAGTGTTAGTGGGATTTTGAGATATATTTTAACGCCTCATCCGTCACCGACGGAAACCAATTTTGGCTATGTCAAATTATAAGATGTTCCCTACTTTTCCTTAAAATTTTATGAAATTTTGACATTGATAACTATGCAAACGAGTTTATTTTAAATTACCGTGCGAAAATCGGAAATCAAAACAGATTACTCTTTTTCTTACTTCCTAAACTAGTTCAAAAATGGAAAACTATCATACCTTTATTTGTTTGGCAGATATGTACTTGCCACTATTCAAGTAATAAAATAGACATATGCATGTATTTGCTCGACTCTTTTCTTCTCTAATGAATGCCTTTATGGAATTATGTTAATATTATGTTACTATCTAAAAGTAGATTTTAATGGGAAATACATTGGTAGTTTTTAGCTTAAATTCTTAAATTAAATTATTGTTTTAAATAATTTCTAAGTCTAAAGCTAATGTACAATTGTTTGGGTGATGCTCTCATACCAATGGGTCGGGGCATTACACCTTAGTGTAATATTTGTTGTGGACTTTGATAGCAGAAGCAATTTCAGAAAGTAGCATCTCTAACACAGCCTTGGACATCTCTTCATCCTTGCTCTCCGAAAATTCGATGACTTTTCACTTCGAGGAGGATGAGCTAGTTTTTTTTGCCTCGAGAGGTACAAAAAGGAGCTGGGGATCAATTTGAGAAGCATCCAAGGATGGAGGAGGATAGTGCCTTTTCTTATTCGAGACCTTGTTCACATGAGGTAAAGGCTGGGATGGTCTTTTCCTTAAAATGATATGAGTAGGGATTTGAGTGGAAAGTGGGGACTTGGTCATTATTGGCCCGAATGATGATGCCCCAGGTCGTCTAATTTTATTTTTTATTAATTGAGGAGCTTTCTCTTCATGCTCCTCATCACAAACAGGGGAGCTTTACCTAGCTGGACCAGTTGGTCATTTTAGCTTTTGCAGGCCATCGAACTGGATTTGATTGTCTAGCAACAACAGCGCTCTGATGGATGGTCGTGAAATCCAACCTCTAAGGTTTCTTACTAGCAAAATTATTTATAAAGTTACGAAGTAATAGCACCTCGACAACAAGTACTGTTAAGATTGAAGTGGTCACCTTGCACTTTGCAACGACATCAGCTCATGGTTAGTGAAGGAGATATTTTTGTTTATCAGTTCGAAGAGACCCTGTTATCTGAAGCTAGGTTGATAGACGTCACGGATGTTGTCAAATTGTTCCCAGTGAATTTGCTTCTCAATAATAAATCTGTAGAATTCCAAATGGGATCATGTATTGTAAAACTCACTTACAACGTAAAATGGGTTAGGAATGTTAGGCCTTCTCATCAGGTTCAGGAAGAAGAAGTTCAATGCTATCATACCCTGCAAATCTCCCTACACTTAGCTTTCTAAGGTCACACTCGATGGATAGTCCAAGGCCTCCCACTTCTTCAAATTTTCAATAGTTCTAGAAAACAACCTCCAAATGTTCTTCTTAGACATAATACACTGACCAATCTGATTAGAAGAGATAATGGAGCTCTCTCAGTTCGAAACTACTTATGCTAGGCCCTTATCCCTTAGACAAAATCAGAAGGAGAAGTTATAGATGTCTTAATAAGTACTGAAAGAGAGAAATTGGTAGAATGTTACCCAAAGGATAGTTTTTCTAGTTCAACTGGCTATCAAAATTAATGGAACCCATAGCAAACAATGAACATCACCAAAAATGCAAGAATATAATTGTAAAATGGAAATGGCAACTTGTAATATGATTACAATTTTTGCATAGTAAAAAGTTTGCAAAATATTGCACCTCTCATAGCTAGAGGCAATCATCTGAACCTTTGATCGAATCAAGGCTCATCTAGGTAGTCTATTCCTCACCTCATCTGGAACGTTGAAACGAAAAGCCAAACATAATTTAAGGGCATGGATGAGGCGTACGGATGCGTCGCCTCAAGCAAGTGTAATTGTCTAGATGATCAACATTTATGACTTGGGTGAAGCATCTTTTGGAAAGAGGCGATGCCCTAGCTGGTTTTCTTCTTTCAAACATGTGTTAGGTTTCAAATCATTGACACGCAATTCAATGATGTCTTATTAGTTCACACATTGATTCACTTCTGCTCCAATGTTAGAATTTCTTAAGGACCTCGCATTTGCTTCAATAACTTTTCTCAAAGCTTCTATCTTTCAAAATCTCTTCTTCAAGCAAGGAGCTCGTCTTTGTTTCAATAACATTTTTCAAGCAAGGACCTTGCCTCTACTTCAATAGCTTTTTTCAGAGTATAGTCCTTAAGCAAGGACCTTTTCTTTGCTTCAACAGCTTTTCTCAAAGCTTCTATCTTTCAAAGTAGCGTCCTCAAGCAAGGTTCAATAGCTTCCTCAATCAAGAACCTATGCCGCATAGCTGTCATATGCTTATGGAATTTGAACCCCAAACATTATATGAATATCAATGCATGGACTTGGGGGACTATATTGTTGTGTCCAAATGCACTACACAGCAAAAGAAAGGTAAGATGCTTCATGCCTACGTATCACCTCGACAATGAGTTTACTGAAAGTCCATGCATTATATGAATATCCATACTTGAAGTTAGGAGATTATTGTTAGACCTCTCTTAAGAGGCCTCTGGTCATTACCAACGTGGCAGCTAACTAAACAAACCAATGAGGCCTATACTCCACTTCACCACCTACCTATCCGAGGTGATGGTTATGAGGTCGCCAAAGTGATACATCAATTTAGTCGAGGTGCCATGTCGAGGTTAACCTCTATAACTTAGGCGAAGTGCCATGCGTGTCGCAGAGAAGAAGTGCAAGGCAACTAACCTTCACATTGATAAAAGGGACCTCCTATACCACCTCTTCCAAAGAGATTTTTTGAACAAAAGCCACCTATGATTGATTGATGTGATATTTTTGTAGTAGGCACCTAAAAGGTCAAATCAGTAGTCTATATTTTGAAAGTCAAACTAGGCGTTAGAGTGGTAGTTCATCAAAAGCATTTGATGCCCGATAGTCTAGGATTGATGGAGTGATACCTAGGAGAAGACCTTATCCTTAAGAAGAGGCCACATGTCACTTCGTTCAATGATTATCATTTATTCTCTACAACTATAACAGCTCATACATTATCTCATTTTAAGGTAATGCAACTTTAGGCTCTCAAAACTATAAATTTGCTCTCAATATATTGACTTTATACCCTCATGGATCCAACCTCTTTATAGTTCACGTCTCTAGCATTTCTCACACCCCTTCACTCATATATTAACTCATTTGACCATAAAAATGTACGCGACTGCTTTCCTTCACTTCGGAGAAGGCCACATGTGACTTATGGTTTGTCCAAGTGTGCAGAACTAAAGACTTGGACACAAGAGGACCCGAGATATTTAGGCCATGTCTCCCTTACAAAATAATGAGGTCAAGAGTATCCCTTTGACAATATTTGATAGGGTGAGCTAGTCATTTTCTCATTGGGAGTTACAAAGAGAAAAATGCAACCATACAAGTACTATGCTTCCTCTGTACAAGTGGAATAACTATTCTTTAAAACATTGTAGCAGGTCAATTCACCTTCATGTCCTCCTAGCAAGAAAGATAGCTTTGTGCCGCATGGTAGATCATGATTTGAAAATGTGGAAAATAAAGTCGAAGGCAACGTCCCATCATGTGATGGTGCACTAATTAATTAGGACTAGTACATCTAGCAAACATGGCCATATTAATTTGAATAAAATCATTTGATGAATAGTTTCTCCCATATTTTTTATATAATATTGGATCCAGATGAAGTGGATGAGTAAAACCAGAGCAAGTTTCACAAGTTTTGATTGAAGTTTGTGTAAGATTTTAGTTGCTCTTTAAAGTATTTTAGCTATTTATTTAATTACTAAAGTTATTCAACATTACACAAATGGTCACTCGATTAGTGAAAGCAAAGTCCAATCTAACGACCATTAAATGTCAATATGTTCTACCTACATGCGCCATTCATATTTCTTGTATAAAATGGTACAAAGTTGTTTTCAACGGCCGAAATTTCACTATTGTTGCTTCTTTCACGTGGAGGTTAGGGTTAAATGAGAGATAAATTTGAGAAAATTTTACAACAATCGAGTTATTTGGCCCACAAATGTAATTAACGAATCAAATTAATGTCCGTCTCATTGCAATTTAGCCCCCATTTGAGCCACATTATTTCTCATTATATTAAATTAAATTTTTCTTTCTCATACTTTTAACCACATAATCTTCAATAAAATAATATTACACGTCAATCAAAAAATTTTCAACAACTCATTTTTCAAAAAAATACTATTCATCTCATTATATAATCTACAAATAATGGGGCTCAAACGGGGGCTTAGTGGATGTGTAGGATTGGTAGCTACTTTCACTACCCGAACGACTATTTTTGTGGTTAAATAACGTTAACGACTAAATTAACTAGAAAATTACCTCAAAGGCCAAAGCGAAATCGCATAAACTTCAATGACTATTAACTCGGCATACGACAACGATGAAATATTCCTCAAGCAACAGCTAGCATCTCATATTCAATTTGTTAATATTGCACGAGAAAAGTGGACCGTGGAATCTTAAAATATAGACAAAGTAAAAAATAAAATAAAATGGGGTAAATTGACAACCTAAAGTTGTATCAGTGAATAAGAATATATTTTAAAATCACTATAGTGCAATGACCTAACTGAATGATTTAATGAAGTAATTAGGATGAATCTATTATGGTTCGGTCCTATATCCATAAATAATAGCTAGGTTTGCTGATCAAACCATAAGCACAAGCTAATTATAATTAATCATTACTCGTATATTAGCTACTTTCGAATGACTAACTCTAGTGACATGCCAAAAATGGAGTAAATTAATGGAACGCTTGTTATGTCAAATTATCAAAAATACGATAAAATTGCTTTCTGTGTATTATTTAGAAAACTATTGAGCTTGTATTGATAGTGGTTCACAAGCGCCCACACAATCCACGAATGCATGTAATAATCTTCTTTACAATTTGATTATGATTAGTTCTATATATAAGTTGATAAAGAGGGCCAATACTTGGAATTTTATCTGTTGGACATAATCAGATCGCTAATTTTGTGATAAGTGGATTTGAGTATTCAATAGTAAAAATTATTTACCAATTCATATAGACGTAAGCACGTTCTTGTCTGCCTCAATTGATTCACGAGTTAATTATGTTACACATTTGGCTACTCAATTGGGTTAATTTCAATTGCGGTACCTGAACATTAAGTGAAATATCTGTTGGGTCACTATAATTTAATTGTCTCAATTTGATCATTGAACTTAAATTAATTTTGAAATGGTGAGTCACATTTTCATCACAACTCCCAACTAATGAAAATTGCTTAGTGTCATGTGAACTCGATAGTCAACACTAGGTCACGTCAAAAAAAGTGTCAAAATAAAAAACAAGAATTTCAACATTTTCTATCGTGGCCCAAATGTCTCATTATATTTTAGCATATGTTTAGCTCATGTTTATAATTACCTATGTTTCGAATCACTTTTATTCACACGTTTTGAAGCTCTCAAGTACTTACTTAACCATTACTTATTTCTATTTATTTATATTTTAAATCGTTCATAAATACTTCACTTCCCCAACATCCTCTTATACGTTAAATGGATATTTTTCATTTGGACACTTTTTTATTATGGCTTACATCATGTTTGGTTGGACTTGTTATTAAGAAAGTAGCCAGTTTCGGCAACAGTTTATTATGGGGATTATTTTGGCAACAGATCCTAACTAAACACCAAAAACAGGCAAGAATTGACTTCTTTCATGAAAAGAAGCCCAGCAAAACAGGGTTATAAGGTTGAGTTGGGTAAGTCACTGGGTCAAATCGAGAAATAGTTGAACGAGTGATGACATTTATGAATCTAAGTTAAATTTCAAATGTGTATTACAAATTATTAAGATTTTAAATAAAATTCAATGACCGTAAATGCAATTCTTTTAAATTAATTAATATGGTAAAAGAATAGAATTGTATTGGTTTGATGCTAATTAGTTAGTGGTATCTGACTAGTGACATTAATTATTTTGTAAAGAAAGCAACATTCATAATCTCACATCTCTTGATAGCATAAATCGAACTTGCAAAGTGCAAAAAAAATTTAAAAAATAAAAATAAAAATAAAATAGGGCCCAGCTAATTAGCTCCAACAATACCAATTTCACTATTAATAACTAAGTTAAGTTAATTGGAGTGCACTGATGGTAAATTCGACTATATATGGTTAAATTAGATGTTCTAGATTACACAAAGACTCCATGACCTTTGCCTCTATTAATGAATATCTTTGTATGCTTTTAGATTGGTTAAAACCCCTCTATATGATCTTTTAAGTACGGAAGATCTCTTGCCGTCCAAGTCGCTACTGGAGCCAATAAACCCATTCAATGAGGATCAAAATGAATAATTTTAAAAAGGCAATATAGTCTTTCCTAACCCCTCCACTTATGAAGGCACTATTTTTCTGGGAATACAACCAAAATTGATAACATTTTTTTGTTATTGGGTCCTTGGTTCACTAAATGACAAAATAATGAGGAAGCCCTTCACCATGCATAGGGGGATTGAATTATCACTCGCCTATTTCCCTTTCTTCAACTTTATATATTATTAATTTAGGAAGAATTTTGTACGATACACTGTGAATAAACAATACCCGTACAGTGCATTATCTGCTCTTATCAAGTCTATTGCGATTATTAGATAAATTAAAGTGACATTTTGATGGATTCTTCAACACCATATTTGTAACGATGTGAATCCCTGTACCCAAGCCGTTAGTTTACATACTGTCCGCTTTCGGTGGGTCTTTCGCCTACTTATCCGTAACGGCTTTTTGTCACGTCCCCCAAGATTCAACTTAAGTGTTACTTAAGGGAAATATTATGAGTTGTGAATTCTTGAGGACACGACAGAAAGCCGTTAGGGGTAAGTGGACGTAAGGCCCAACCAAAATGGACATTATGTAAGCTAACAACTTGGTTACAGGGACCCAGGTCGTTACATGTCTTTAGAATGATTTCCATGCATGTATTTATTGTTGACGTGAACATTAAAGGTAGGAAATAAAAAAAATATTGCTGTCTTGCATTATATCTCAAGCAACAATTGTCAAAATAAACTAGTTTGCATAGTTATCAACTCCGAAACTTCATGAAATTTTAATATAAGGTAGGAAGCTCCTTATACTATGATATACCCAAAATTTGACTTCCGTCTACAATGTATGAGTTATTAAAATATTTTTTTCAAAACCTCGTACAACTCGGTCAGAAGGTGTGGTTTACTTAAAATGACATATAAAATTCCACAAATATCGGAATAACATGATTTTAACTTTATTCAGTAGCTAGTCCATAAGACTATCAAACTCCATTGGTTTCATCCAAAAATTTCAAGTAATGATTGAGTTATGAATTTTTGAAGTTGAGGGTAGAAGCAGAAAACAGCAACACTATCCAGTGTAATTTACATTTAGTTGACATATAAAATTCTAATGACACTAGATTAACATGATTCCAAGTTTATTTAGTAGCTAACCTATGAGACAGCCCCAATTTGAATTCCTTTTAGGTATCTTGTTGGATAATTTACAGAATCTCCATTACACTTCACACCTCGGAACGCACCGTTCTTATAGAGATTTGCGCTTTCATATCCGAGAAAAGAAGTTCACAACCTGTGGGCCTTCTTCTACCTCCATGCGGCATTATTCCGTTAGGCTTTCGCCCCCGACCCATCAGCGTATTTTTTTGTTTTATGCCCCGTAACTCTTCCTCAGCCAGGCTTGGACAGAATAGCAAAGCAATGCCATTGGTACTGTCTAAAAATTCCAAGTAACGAGTGAGTAACAAATTTTTAAAATTAAGTCAGAAGCCGAAACGCTAACACTTTTTTTGCAGCAATATTTCACACCAAAAATTAATTTTTTGACCGTTATTTCACTATTTCAATCATTATTTTTTAATTCTTCACTCACCAGTGGGACCTACTTTTCTTTCTAACGGTTAAAAATCAATTCTCATTAATCAATATCGAACAAACCCACAATGCCCATAGAAGTCTATTTAAAAGAAAATGTAAACATTTCGTAATCAAATTAAAGACTAATCACCGGCTTCTCCATGGCATGTTGCATCTCTATCTACCATCATTCATACCCCCAAGCAAATCAAATCAATCTATACGAAGGGAATTAACCCATGAATTTGAAATTCAATAGATATCATCGGTGCATTTCGTTATTGATTTAGATAATTCGTACGTAGATGGAATTCTGACAAAATTCAATTTTTATGACATTACCATTTGTGGAAGAACGAGCACAATCGCATATTTGGAACGCTTGGATTGCCGGCATTCGAAGAATTGAGCTTAACTTTTTCATACGGTGTCCGTTTTTGGCCCATAAGTACTTTTCGAATATGTAGCGACCATTTTAGATTGAACTCACTGCTTCGTCGTGACGTATGATGGATTTCAGCCGTTTGTGGAAGAACGAGCACAATCGCATATTTGGAACGCTTTGGATTGTCGGCGTTCGAAGAATTGAGTATAACTTTTTCATACGGTGTCCGTTTTGGACCCATAAGTACTTTAAGATAAGATTCCTTAGGGTTTGATTGAAATCTAGCACATAAGCATACACTAAAATTAATATTGGGTCTACTTGTCGTTAAATAAAAAAGTCACACAATCATTCCTCGATATTTAGTTTCGTCGACGAGAGTACCTTGATCATTTTTGTCAAGCTTTACGGATGTGCTCATCGGAGTGTTCATTGGCTTTAGGTCATCCATTTCGAACCTCTTGCGCATGTCTAATATGTTCTTATTTTGATTTATGAATATTCATTTACTTATTTGTTTAATTTGAAGGCCAAGAAAGAAACTTAAGTTCTCCCATCATACTCATTTCAAATTTCATGCACATGCACTTTGAAAATTCTTCACAAACAGACCCACTGAAATGCGTATGAGTTCCGGAAAGGGATCCCCTGAATATTGGGTAGCTGTTGTTAAACCAAGTTGAATACTAAAGGAGTAACTGAAAATATATCTAGAAAGGCTATTCCAGTAGAAGCATCCAAAATGCCTATACGAACTCAATTCATTATTTTAGGATAAAAATGTAGAACCAACAAAAATGAATCATTAGCTGCACCAAAAATAATGTCATCAACATAAATTTGAACGATAAGCAAGTTTTCCTTATGAGTTTTAACGAAAAGTGGAGTGACCGCTTTTCCAATCTTGAAGCCAATTTGAGAGTAGAAATTTGCTCAAACATTTACAATAATGCTCTGGGGTGCCCAAAATGCTGAGGTGGTATTTTTTCACCCAATTTCTCGCCACAAGTGGGAACAAGACCAAACAATAAAAAATGCTGAAAAAAATGTGCAAAACACAACAAATTCAAATTGAAATTAGCCCAACCGTATAGACATTTCCTTTTCATTTTCATTCACTCGTTCCCGGCAAATACGCTTCTTCATCGAAGGCGACCCCATTCCCAGCAACTCCAGTATATTCAACGTAGTCCAAAATTGCAAATTCCCCTTTCATTTTCATTCCCAGTTACCACATTGAACCCTCCCCGCTCTCGGAAGAGGCGATTGATGGCAAAGTCGACAACGTTCCCGGAGACGACGACACCTTCAATGCAGTCATCAACCATGTAATGGAAGGGCTTGTAGAGCAATTTATCTCGTCCCCCAATGTGGTAGCTGATCAAGTTGAAGGCAACATCGGTGGATTTGTAGATACCACAGGCTCAAATGGTATATTAACTTTTTCTTCTCCATTCGAAATCTCATGGTTTACGAATTAGATAACCATGTATTGAAGGAGGGTCAGTTTTGGACAACATGGTTGCTAAGATTACCGACCACGGTACGCTTTGTTCATTCGTGAAATTTGCAATTATACGTTAGTCACATAGCTAACGACAATAAATGGCCATTTTACAATATAGGAATTGTCTTGTTTAAAATACCCAATGACATGTTGAATGACTGTTTTGATAAAAAAAACTGGAATGTAGCATAGTTGTACATCACTGCATTGACTTCATTAAAATAGTTGTTTCTGCAATCTTTCACCTCATAATGGGGAACCTTATTATTGCAGGAGTGGATGATGACATTCTTGAAGGAGTGGATGTAAAGTCGTCAAATATTGTGGGTGACGACAGTTTGGCCAAGGAAATGGTAGGTGTTGAAAATGAGATAATCGTGCCTACAGTTGGTATGAAATTTGCGGATGAAACTGAGGTATTCGAATTTTACAAGAGATACGCTTATCAAGTAGGATTTCCTGTTAGAAAATGAAATACAAAGAGGGGAGATGATGAGTCAGTACGGTATGTGAGTTTTACCTGTAGTCGAGAAGGACAACGAAATCATAACAAAAGTGACATCATTGAATCCTTTACCAACAATTCAAGCTGGGTGTAAAGCTAGATTGACCGGGTGTTCTGATGCATGTGGAATACTT
The DNA here is from genome assembly GCF_002742605.1 of Olea europaea var. sylvestris. Lineage (NCBI taxonomy): Eukaryota > Viridiplantae > Streptophyta > Magnoliopsida > Lamiales > Oleaceae > Olea > Olea europaea. Next base: position 419,783 of record NW_019230013.1, read on the forward strand.
CAAATAAACATGGTACATTTAGAGCATAACCATAAAACAAGCCCATCTAAGTCCAGGTTGAATAGATGTAATAGGCAACTTAGTGAACATGTCAAAGGATGGCTTGAGGTAAATGACATAGCAGGCATACCATTGCATAAAAGCTTTAATTCAACTGTGGTGGAGACAGGTGGTTTTGATAATATGACATGTGTTGAGAAAGATTACAGAAACTTCATCGAGAAAGTGCGATGTTTAAGACTAGGGGAAGGGGATGCCCTTGCAATTCAAGCTTACTTCGCGAAAATGCAGTCATGTAGTCCTGGTTTTTTCTTTAGTATGGACTTAGATGATGATTGTCGACTGAGAAATGTGTTTTGGGCAGAAAAAAGATGTCGTGAAGCGTATAAGGAATTTGGACATGTTGTTACTTTTGACACCACATACCTCACGAACAAGTATAATATGCCCTTTGCTCCTTTCGTGGGGGTCAATCACCATGGGCAATCAACTCTTCTTAGCTGTGGTTTGGTTTCAAATGAATACGTTTGGTGTTTTCGAACATGGCTAGAATGCATGAATGGTCAAGCTCCTAATGGAATTATTACAGATCAAGATCGAGCTATGCAAAATGCTATTCAAATTGTTTTTCCTAAGGCGAAGCATAGATTGTCCTTGTGGCACATACTAAAGAAGTTCCCTGAGAAGTTTGGCTATCACATCGCCAAAGGTCCAATAATGCATGCTAGACATGTGTTAGTCTACGACACATTAAGCTGTGAAGAATTTGAGGATGGCTGGTTGAATATGCTTGATCAGTTTGAATTGCGAGATCATGATTGGTTGAGTGGACTCTATGAAGAGAGAAGTCATTGGGTACCATGCTTCCTGAACACTACATTTTGGGCAGATATGTCAACCACATGAGTGAGAGCATGAATGCATTCTTCGACGGCTATGTGCATTCGAAGACTTCGTTGAAGCTTTTTGTAGAGCAATATGAGCGAGCGTTGAGAAGTAAAGTGGAGAAAGAATTTCAGGCTGATTTCAGATCATTTTTGCAAATGATTCCATGTACCACTAAGTATGATATGGAGAAACAATTTCAAGATGTGTACACTATCACGAAATATAGAGAGTTCCTGAGGGAACGAAGTATGAAGTACGTGAGAATATCATTCTTAGTATCATCAAAAGAGCTACGCCAACAAAAGGAGAAAAGAATCGATGCTCGAGGTTGGAAAGAGTATTTCTCAAAGTGGCGCCGATGAAGGGAATATTATGATTTGGAAAGAAAGGGAAATTGAGTCCTAGATTTATCGGCTCATTTAAGTTTCTTGAAATGTTTGGGAATGTGGCATATTGCTTAGCATTGCCACCTGAGGTTTCAGTAGTGCACAACGTATTTCACGTTTCTATGTTAAGAAAGTATATCCCAAACACTAGTCAAAGTCTAGTGGAGTAAAAACATGGTGAGGATGGGCCTACTTGGGAAAGAAAAGAAGCCGTTTTAGCCAAGTATCCCAATCTCCTTAAAAAAGTAAGTTAAATTTCGAGGACAAAATTATTTTAAGTAGTGAGAGATGTAGCGATTGGAAAAAAATGTTGTGTTTTGCTTAAAATAAAATTTTCTTGTAGAAATCGAATATAATTTGGGTTGTATTATTACATTTCTATGATCATTCCTTAAGAGTTCAAATTAAAGCTTTGATTATGATAGTAAAGTTTTGCATAGTTGTTTTTTTAAAAATAATTCTGTAAGGTGTCGAAATCTCTTTTAGACAACAAATTTTTATTTTGTTACATTATTTTTTGACGAAACACTTTATATTAATTGCTACCTCTATTACATCCTTAAATTTTAAAATTAGATACGCTTGTATACCCAAATTCAATCCACAATTATACATATTTCAACTTACCATTTCACCATTTTTGTCAATTGTGATTGAATTTAGAAATTGAATGACACGTCCCTATTCATCCATTTGAAGACTAACATTTCAAAAGCCGTAACCCCCCACTCACATTATCTTTTACACCCACCCACCCACACACACACACACACACATAACTGCCGTTGAATTTGGAAGTTAAATGTCACATCCCTGTTTATCATTTGAAAGTCAAATTACAACTCCAATTTTGAATATTAACTCCCCACTTACATTTTAGCTTCCACTGCCAACTCCCGTTTTAATTTATTGCCAACCGTCTCCTCCACTTGAAATTTAAAACAATAACTTCCTACAACCCCCACTACAAGAAATATATATTTTCCCTACAAAATTTCCATAGACAAATTGAGATTCATTTGCGGAATTCACTTTTCCCCAAAGAAAAAAACTGTTTTGAAGGTTATGTTTTAATTCAAAAATTTTCCGTATTAGAGAAATTCGTGCCCACAAAAATTATATCTTTCCCCAACAAAAAATTTGTCGGGAAAAATATATCTTTTTCCCAACAAAAATATTAGTCCTCTTTGTAGGCTAATAGAGAAAAATTATCAATTACTATCTTTAGTTTTAGTCCCCACAAATTATATTTGAAGTTAAAAGATCATTAAAAGAAAATGTGAAAAATACATTTTTTTTAACAAAATTCAAAAATAGAAACGCTCATCATCAGTCATCAGACTCATCACACACGTAATTAGTGATAATCTCTTAGCCTCCAAAGTTTTCCCAAAAAATTTCATTCCCTCTTTTGCCGTCTTCAATCTTCTTTGCCTTCAAAAAGGTTTCCCCCAAAATTATTCAATTCCCTCCCTTTGAGAGATATGCTTAATCTGCCCAAACCTAATTTCTTCAATTCATACACAGTACATCATCATGAAATTTCGGCTTCATCTACAGATTTCTATGATATTCTTCAATTAGTCTTCTACGTATGCCCATCCCAAGATTATATCAAATATTAAAGTTTGTAGTTCATTTCATTTATATATGTAATCATCCATTGTTTGTTACCAAAAAGTCATATACTTCTAAGAAAATTTCTCCCGATCTATAGAGTCAAAGAGGAAGATGAAAATATCAGATTTGTTCTTGATGAATATGGGTAGTTATGTTGTATTGTTATTTCTATTTTGTGTATGTGTAAGGAGAATATATAGATCTCGTTTGTTTTTGTAAGATGTAGTCGTTTATGAACATTTGCATCTTAAATGCATTTGGAACATAATTTTCAATTAAGATACATGAGGGTGAACATTTCTACCTGGAAGTTGGATATTTGGTAGAAGAAACTGTACATTTATGATGTGAAAGCCATATACAAGAATCGAAAAAGGTAGATTTATGCATCTTACTAGGGTAAATTTGGACATCCTTATTAAATAGATAACTCTTGGTCTTCAACTGGTTTTGACACGATAACAGTTTGATAGTTCAACCGGACATTCTCTAGCAGGGAAATATAAAGAAATCCTCCATATGCTGCATTAGTGCACTTCCATCTAATGGATCGGAAAATATTTATCTTTGTGTTCAATATTTTTTCAACCAATTCCTTCTCATCTTTCATAAATTCACTGACAAGAACATTAGGCGTCACTTGTGCTTTGGAGTCTTTAAGTGGTAGTTTTAACGTCTAGTCATTCCCCTATTTGATGGGATTAGTAGACATAAATTCCAGAATTTCTCTTTTCTTATCTTTTGTTGCAAACAAATGTAGTATTGGTGTTAAACTTTTCGGGATGTCTAGTTGTGTAATCAATTAGTACCTGTTTTTATTTGGAAAAAAAATGAAAAGAAAGATATAGGTAAGCCACAGTTTGTTTGCTATCATTTTTAGTTAGAGAGAAAATTGTAAGCATTAATTTCGCTGTAGAAAGGCAGTTTTCTCCCGATCTAGTTAAGTTTGGGGGATTTCACTCTATTCTAATTTTCTTTTCAAAGGCTACCCTTGTTCTTTATTCATTGGCTTTTGAGAAAGAATAAAAAAAAAAAAATTCTTGCACATTGTTTCTAAATATGTCACGTTCATGGTAAGAATAATCCTTCTTCGTATTTTGAATCATTAATAATGAATAATTATTTTCTCATGTTTATTTTGACCTAATTTTTTTTATTTAATTCTCTCAATTGAATAAAAAGTTCTGATTATTAGTTAAAATATAAACGAGTGATTTATTTTGATTGGTGCTTCGATGTATCCAAGTGACTATGTGTTTATGTATGAGTATATAACTAGCTATTTAAAGTAATGGTGTCAGTTTTATTGGATTTTATGTAACTATATCATAAATGGAGAGATTGGAATTGTATGTGCAAAAGAGAGTGTGTTGCATGCATTTTTTAACCTACTGAACTGAACAAATCGATACATTTATAATTTTATAATTGAACTTTTACATTGAATTTTTGTTATGTTGACATATATTTTTGTCTATCATATCCATTGTGGGGTTATGTATATAGCGACTGCAATATGGATAGAAATTGGATACATAATCCCGATAGAATCAATACAGAATACTTGTTAGGGATTGAGGTATTTGTTAGAGTTGCAAGCAACCATGTCAATCATCGAGGTCATTCTGAGTGCCCGTGCCAAAAGTGTAATAATTGCTCTTGGCAGCTAGTGAGTGAAATTCAATAACACTTGATCATGCATGGGATGTCATACAATTACACTAAATGGAATCGTCATGGTGAACAATCGGGAACGCAACAGGTCCTTTTACCACTAACCGTTTTGCAACTCGAGTCTGAATGATGACATTAACATATCGTTTGGCCCTCATTAATTTTCATTCCATTACATTTCATTTTTCTCTCTCCTATTTTCAATCACACAATGTTCTATAAAATAATATTACACGTAAATCGAAATTTTTCCCTTCTTTTTCAATCACTCATTTTTTAGAAAAACACTATTCCACTCATTTTCATTACCACAAAATGAAGGTCAAACGGGGGCTAATTGTGATAATGATCAAGTAATGGATATAATTAATGATATGTATCCACATGCCTCACACCATAACGAGCAAAATGTATTAGAAGAAGATGAAGTATTACTTGATGATGATACATTATGAAATAATCAGACGTTGAAGATGCATAGGCAAGAGATAGATATAAGTATGAAAGGTTGTTGAAAGAAGCACAAAAAGAACTTTACCCTGGTTGTAAAGATTTCTTTGTGCTAACAACGATTGTAGAGTTGATGCAATTGAAAGTGAGGAATTTGATGAGCAGCAAATGCTTTGATGAGCTTATGGGCATCTTGAAAAGGATGCTTCCAAAGGGAAATGAATTGTCCCCTACTCATCGACATTCCCATAAAGTTTTAAAAGATCTCAGACTGGGCTATGAAAAGATCCATGCATGTAAATATGATTGTGTTCTATTTTACAAGGAAAATGAAGGGTTAGATAAGTGCTCCATTAGTAACGAGCCAAGGTATCTAAATAGTTCAGAAGATAAGAAAAAGATTCCTCAAAAAGTATTACGTTATTTTCCACTAAAGCCGAGATTATAACGACTATACATGTCAATGCGTACTGCTAATGATATGAAATGGCACAAGGATAGGCGAGTTGATGATGGCGATATGAGACATCCAGCAGACACAATTGCATGGAAAGAATTTAATAAGAATTATCCCAATTTTGCATTAGAGTCACGATATGTAAGATTGGGCCTTGGAAAGGATGGTCTCAACCCATTTGGGGATATGAACAAACCTTATGGCCAGTGGTGGTTGTTCCTTATGATTTGCCTCCTTGGATGTGCATAAAAAAGGAATTCACCATGCTAACCTTATTAATTCTTGGCAAGCAAAAATCTAGTAAGGATATTGACGTTTATTTGTGCACGCTAATTGATGAGCTAAAAGAATTATGGGAAATTGGTGTGCATACTGCTGTGTTGTGGACTATTAACGATTTACCTACTTACAAAAATTTATCAGGATGGAGTACTCAGGTTATAATGCATGCCCTATCTGTAATGACGATGGAACATCTGAATGGTTCAGTGAAAAGGTTTGCTTCATTGGGCATCGATGATGGCTGCTGTGGGATCACGTGTGGTGCAACATCAAGGAATCCTTTGTTGGGGAAATTGAATTTCGTGCAAGACCTAGACAATTATCGGGTGATGAAATCTTGTCTCAAGTACAGAACATAAACTTTGGTAAGACTGGTAAATTTTATCCTAATAACTCAAACAAAAAAAAGGAAGAGGACACTTGAAGAACGAAACTGGACTAAGAAGAGTTTTTTTTTTTTTTTTTTTTGAGCTAGAGTATTGGTCAATGTTAAAAATTAGGCATAACCTCGATGTAATGCACATTGAGAAGAACGTTTGTGATACTATTATTGGGACAATATTGGGTTTAGAGGGTAAATCAAAAGATCTAGTCAAGGGTCGCCAAGATTTAGAGGCACTTGGAATAAATACCTTAAATATGTGTGATTTATTGGTGGAAAGTACCTTACATATGTCAATTTATTGCAGCCTTTTAGTTCAAGTCATCATCTAAAATGTACTACATGATTTTTTTTGTGTAGATCTTATTTTGAATTTAATCAATCTAGCATACAAGGAGAAGAATACAAATACTAAGAAACATTATTTCACAATGAAATGATGCCAACAATCGACAAACCTCAAAGGGCGTGCACCAGTTCATAATATTTTACATAGTTGAAAGCTGAACTCTTTCTCGAGACTGTGCATAAGTAGTTTCTAGGTACAAGACAAAGTGTATTTTTCTTATGCATTGTAATTCTTGGTAAAACGTCTGTGTCAATATCTTATTACTGCCTTTAGATAGGGCAATTTTCCCAAATCATCTCTGATTTCTTCCTGTACTTTCTTCATCACCTTTGGAGTCTTCATCAGGCTTGTCATTGCCCAAATTATCGTTGCTGCACTAGTAAATCAACCAATATGTGTATGAGAATTTTTCTATATTATATGGAGATACCCATTATCCTAAACATACTACATGATTGATAGTACTAGCAGCCCATATAAGTAAAGTACCAGCATCACTTGTAAATCAATATTTACACCCTTAGCAAGTAAGAATTTCAGTTAACATTTTCACCCTTGTCAACTATTGACTCTCTTCAACTTTTAATATAGAAGAAAAGAGGGTGACCTAACACCCTAACTTAATGTATAAATCTGAAAAATCTTCTTCAAGTCTATCTAAAGGCTGATTTGTGAGGAATATTCAGATCGCTATTGTGGACTTATGACGATTAAAAAGATCCACTCATAGATGAATATGAATTTCTTATATATGTTCATTCCTTTATCTATTTATCAATTAATTGTGTTACAACTATTATTTTCTAAAGAGCTAGAATGTAATTTATTTATTTATTTTTTTTTTTGGGAAAACTCATGTGATAGGCATAGCAGAAAGTGAAAGTGTTCACAGAGCTAAAGAAAATAATGAGGCATTGGACGATGAAATAGAGGATTCTAAAGGTAGGGTGTTTATAATAAATAAATTAAGACATCTCGTATTGTTCGCACAACATGAGAGAAAATTCAAGTTTTATACAATTCAGTAAGCAGACGAGCAACAAGTTCTGAAGTACATAGTTTGTTAGTTCATGGTATCGGAGCCATCGTTCGATCAAATTGCCCCATGAATACGGGTTATTGGCGGACCATTACTCGAAGTGAGAAGAAACAGCTTATGGACGAGATCACGGTAAGCATGTGTAAATGTGTTTGTGCTGCTGGAAAATTAATAGCCAAATAAAACTACATGAATTAATTAAAAGCATATTACTCAGTTCACTTTTGCAATTTGTTTTCTAGAATTGGATAGTTTGTTCTAATTGTGGTTTCTTTTTTATTTTATGATTTTGTTAATCATGTCAAGTCCAGGCGAACTTCGAGATAGATTTGAAAGACTTGAAATTTGAAAATTGTATTAATAGACTATATAATGGGAGGTATAGAGAGTTCAAGGCTGAATTGAGTGCATACTGTAAGTTGCAGAAGACAAATGAGAATGCATTAGCCAACCCCCCTTTGGAGATGCTCGATAGAGGTGTAAATCAATTGGTGGACCTGTGTAATCATTTGAACTCCAATAAGTTCAAGGTATTTATTGTGTAATTCTTTACTAGTTCACAACTTTTACTTCTAATTTTGTTATGTAATATCTATATATTCTTTTTTTTGCTGAAAGCATCATCAGCAAACAGTAAATCGATCGAAGAAGAAGTACAATCATCATACTGGTTCATGTCCTTTCTCATGCATAGTGGAGAAGATGGCTGAGGTAGTGAATTAATTTGGTTATCAATGTGACATAATTAAATAATTTTGCTAAGAATTTGAATATAATAATTGAAACATGCATTTTTTCTTGTTAGGATGGTTCGAAGTTTCCTGAAGTCGACATTTGAGTTCGCTTATGTTGGGAAGAACAAGTGTTGGACTTGTAATACAGCTAAAGCTTTCGTGTAAGAAATACTCAATATTATAAAATTGTTTTCTTTATCGTGTTTTATCTACCATGTTTGACACAAAATATATATTGCAAAGTTAGCTCTCATTTGGCCTCCATTAAATTTCATTTCATTACATTTCAGTTTTCTATCTCCTATTTCAACCACACAATCTTCCATAAAATAATATTACACGTAAATCAAAAATTTTCCTTCTTTTTCAACTACTCATTTAAAAAAAATATTATTTCCCCCATTTTCATTTCCAAAAGGGGGGGGGGGGGCAAACGAGGCTTAGATTAAAAAGGCTAGAAAATTATAATTAGATTAAGTAGTATGACAATTTTTGTATGCTATTCCTTATAGAGATGGCAAAGGAACAGCAACTTTCCAAATGTACCCTTTTGGAGGAGATACCGATAGATGATCTTGATGTCGGAATTAATATCATGATGTCCGGGTATGAAGCACGAGCGTCGAATTCTTGGGTTAGGAGATGGTCGCCTTTGAGACATTGGGATATCTTCTTCCAATGTACACAATTTGGAGAAGGTGTTGGAAGCAAACGTGCTGCTCGAAATGTAGCCTATGTAGCTCGAGTAGACATAGAGCAAAATATGCAAAACAAGCCAAAGGTTGTTGAGCAACAAGTCAATTCTACATTACAATCTTGGCATCATTCTACGCACCCTGTGATAAAGTTCCTGGCTTCATTGTACCACCATTTATGCCATTGTCAATAGAGAATAATGGTAATGAGAAAGATGATGCTATTGAGGATAAAGAGAATAACTTCGGTGAGAATCAGCGCATGTCTAATTCATGAGAATGAAGAGTCATATCTTTTATTTGCATAACAATAGATATATAGGATGTTTGCTTTGCTTATTTTAACGTTAGATGTAATCACACTTGGTGAATGTCATTTATTCTTGTTTTGATGAAATATTTTGGATTCAATGTTGATTGATATTACATTTTAATTGACTTATTATAATTTGTAGGGACAAGCAAAATCGCTTTGTGTGGAGAATTAAATTTAGTAGACGAATTACTTTGTCGGAGGAAAACTTACGCGACGAATTGTCTTTGTCTCCAAAGGGTTCGTAAGGAAAAAGCTTTAACTACAAATTTCAAAAATTTGTCGTCATATACCTATCCCCTCGATGTGTGCACACAAACATGCCTACAAACTTTTTACGTCTGCAAAGGTATTTTCTCACAAATAAGAGCCTTTCCCCACAAATAAACTTTGTTGGGAAAACATAAAATTCTTGTAGTGCCTATAAAGCCATGTTTGTCCTTCCAAATTATGTTACCTAAACATAAATTTATTTTGTTTTTTTTTTTTCCCCATAGACTAAAGTTACTTTGAATTTGAAAATTATCTAAAGGAGAGGCTTAGAGTACATAGCATTTTATTTTGGACACAAAAAGGGTATTCAAACTCAAGTATTTAAGGTAGGGGTGTTTTCGGCACTTTTGTGAGTGACGTAAGAATTATTTGTTTTCGTTTTACATCAAAAGTTTTTTTGTGTTAATTATGATGGAAGCACTGTTTGGTAGTTCAAATAAGAGAAAGAGATTGAAGGTGACACTAATGACTAAAATTTGTATTTGTGTTATTGTGTTACTTTTGAAGGAAGCATTAAGTGAATGTGATTGACGGTGACATAGTTGATCAAAGTTTGCATTTCTGAAAAAATATATTTTTACCATTTATTTAAGTATTTTCCTATTGAGTATTACTTTTTGTACTCATCTCTACTAAAATTTTCCTGGTTAATTCGAGGTATGGCAATGGTTTGGTATAGTGGCAAGTGCTCGGTGATTTCAAATGCTGTCAACTTTCTAGCGAAATTTCCAGTTTGTGTAAATGTCTTATGAATACTTAGACGACACTTTTAAAAATGTTTTAAACGTCTATTCCGTCTAGTTTTATAGACATTGTATGTCGGCTATAATTTATAAATGTTGTATTTGTCTATGCATAAGTATGCTGTATCGAATTTTTAGATTCTGCTCTTCTACTCAATATGGTATAATTTGGGCTACAATAAACGTTTTATAGTGAAATCAGTTGAGTTTGAAAGGTTTATAAGTCCTCTAATAATGGTCTTTGGAATTACCCAAAAATATTACCTAGAGAAAAAGTTATACCCGTTTTAGTAAACCGCATCGGGTCAGATTTGAATTTTCTACATAGTCAAACAATATTTTTGTGTTCCAAACATTATTGCTAAGAGCCCAATTTTTTATATGTTGTACAATTATTAATGTTTTGTCTCTGATAAAATTTCATAATTTTAGTCGACGTTTGTTAGACTAAAGCCCCATTTGGCCCCCTTTAAAACTCTTCAATTTAATTTAAATTCTTTCTCTCATATTTTTTAACAACACAATTTTCAATAAAATAATATTACACACAAATCGAAAACTTTTCATTCTTTTACAATCATCATTTAAAAAAAAAAACCCTATTCCCCCATTTTAAACCCAAATAATGGGTCTAAACATATTTTTTCTCTCCTGTGCTACACAACTGGTACTTGCTGGTTTTTCCCCAAATGTTTTTCAAAATCAAATTTTCACCATAATTATTTAAGTCTATATGGACAAATACTCACACTATTTTTATATATTTCAAACTCCAAAACTTTTCTTATTAACAATTTATTTTTGTTAACATCAAAGGGGTCAGTCCAAAGAAATATTGATTTTTAACGCTTAGAGTTAAGAGATTTTGGGGCATTATAAGACAACCATCTAGATGAGATAGCGAGGACTCTTCTAGTTTTTCTAGCTGGTTGGAATTGAATATGATTGGACTTATTTGGTTGAGATGTCCGAACTATTTATAGATAACTCATGTATGATTTGGTCAAATGATAATGGGATTTATTTTAAAGATAAATTATCGGAAGTTTCAAATTGACTTGTGGGTCTTGAACTGTAGTTTAGGTTGGTTGGTATCACGAGCTAGACCAAAGGTTACAAGTTTGTTAAGTGGGCTATTCGTGAGCCAAGTTTCAAGACTTGGGTTGCTTGGGCTAGTAGAATAATTTTTAACATTACAACGATTATAAGGTTTTGAATTTAATGTACAAGATTCATAATTCAATTGAATCATAGAACGGCATATTTAAGCATGAAATACTGTAAGGATTTTAGCTTTAAAGCTCATATATCAATGAAAGAATTTTGCAGCATTCTTTAACATTAATTTCGGGTCAAAATTGTTACCTGAATAAATGAATTTTAAGATTTTTTTTGTGTGGTTGAATCACCTTACTTTCAAACTCCATAATCTATATTTTCTTGCTCTCCAATTGTCTCAATCTCAATTACAATAGAATGTGATTATTATCCACTTTCTCGTGTCTAATTTTGTGAGTTCCCATGTTAAACATGAATAGAGTTGGCCCTAGGTAGGTGGAGGTCTTCTGGAAAAATAGTCCGGCGCCAAGATGGTAAAAAGCTTAATACCTGTCATTCTTATTATTATATTTTTTTTGAACGAAAAAAATGAAAAACCAACAGGCTGTCTTATATAGAACCCCAATTATGACATCCCTTCTTTCGCATTTCACTCTTCGGAACACACTATTCTTATAGAGATAAATGCACTTTTACATCTTCTTAACCCGAAATGAAATGGTTGGAGAGGAGAGAGGAAATGTTCCTGTTTTTTAGGATACTCCGGGGATCAGATCTAGTGAAGGTGGGATGTGGCCTGC
>NW_019230013.1:436404-445853 GCF_002742605.1 Olea europaea var. sylvestris
AAAATATATTCAAAACAGTTTGTGTTACTCCCACTGTGATGCCCGAATGGTAAGGGCCGTGATAGTCTACAATGGACCGAAGCACATGTTGGTGGACAATAAAAGTTCAAACAACATCCTATTTGGTGTTATCTATGATAAAATGCTAGTAGATCGTGAGCTGACCCTATGACCTCCCCACTATACAATTCATTGGTAATAATATTATCCCAATAGGGAAAATCACCCTTGCAACAGAGATTGTTACACATCCTCAAGTCAACCTATGGATAGACCTATCGTGAAGGAGCTATGGATAGTCACTTTCATTCATCAATTGTACATGAAGTTCCCTAAGGAATATGGCATTGCAACTGTTAGAGTGACCAAATGTGATCTAGAGCACCTCAACTCCCTAAGAAAGGCTAAACCATATACTTTCAATATAGTGTTAGATGATAACGAAATAATTAACGCATTTGAAGAAGGGCAGACCCATAGTCAACGAAAAGACATCGAGATGATAGATGTTCATAAAGAATGGGTCATATTTGATGAACTAGATCCTCGTATCATTGAAGCTAAATTATAAACAGTTCCAGGAAAATGAGAAACTCGAAAACTGTTTAGGAAAGAATTCTGATGTTTTTGCTTGGAGGCACTAAGACATGGTTGGCATTGACCCAAAGGTTGCTATCACTTTAAAATTGATCCTAAATATGAGACATAGACAAAAGAGAAGAGCCCTAAACCTTGAGAGGTATAAGCCCTAAAAGGAATAAGTGGAGAAGCTAATAATTAATGGCATAGAGAGGCCACATATCCAAAGTGGATCTCTAACCCGATTATAGTGAAAAGTACAATGGTAAGCGGAGAGCTTGTATAGATGGCGTACTAGTAAAAAAATCAAGATGAAGGACCATGCTAAGCACAGGTTCTACATTCCAAATTTTGAGGTACAGTATGAGGTTGAATCCCCTTAAGTGCGTATTGGGTGTCATCTCTAGAAAGTTCATCCATAGGCTATCAATGAAAGAGATATCGAGGCCAACACTGAAAAGAGCAAAACCCCAATAAGATGCCTTTTAGTAGTTGAAAAACCACGTTAGATACTGATGAACCCCTCTTACTTATCTGGCTATATCTTAAGACGCTATCACGTTAGTTCTCATAAGAGAAGAAGATAACCTCCAACTGCCTATCTTGTATGTGAGCAACATCCTCCTATAAGTGGAGGCCCACTAGCTGAATGTGGAAAGGGCCGCTTTTCCCAGGTGACAACTTCTAGAAAGTTGAGACCATACTTCCAGGATCATAACATCCATGTACTAATAAACTTTCCATTTAAATAGGTAATTCAGAAGCTAATGCTTCAGGAAGTTTGACAAAGTTGGCTGTAAAGTTAAGTGAATTTGACATCACATTTTAAGTTAAGAACCTCCATCAATGGTCAAGTCCTTCTAGGCCAAATTTGTAGTGGAGTTCACCAATGTCCCTAAAATAGAGGTGGCAATAGTGACCCCCCACTTGGAACTTCTTTGTTGATGGCACTTTTGGAAAAGATCTCCAGAGCAAAAGTGGTCTTGGTAATCCAGAACGCCACAAGCTTAGCGGTACGGTGATGTTTTGATTCAAATCTCAAACGATATTGTTGAATATGAAGGGTCTTAACTCAGATTAGCTAAGGGGATGCAAATGAAGAAGCTACTCATTAATAGCAATTCCTAGCTAGTAGTGAGCCGAGTAAATGGCTATTTAACAACAAGATACAAAGATGTGGCAGCATATTTCAAACAGGTCAAGCATCTTCTCTTACATTTCAAAAATTTTGAGTTAACACAAATTTCACATTTCGGAAATGTCCTTGTCGATGCTATATTAAAATTGGCTAGTAGCAAAAGATTTTGAGCTTATCAAGATATTCCCAATTAAGAAACTCATCAGATCCTCCATTTCAAAGGGAGAAGAAGTAATGTGGATCGAATGAACCATATTATGAATGTAACCAATTATTGTTTTTCCCAAGGATTGAGTCTTATCTAATAACAAGGATGGAATCAAAAGCTTAGTAGAAAAGTTGAACACTTCATCATTCAAAATTATGTGCTATACAAAAGAGGCTTCTCCTCACCTCTCCTTCGATGCACTAGAAGTGAAGAAGCGACCTATGTCTTCTGTAAAATACATAAAATATGTGGTAATTACTTTGGAGGACCTGTGCTTGCATAAAAGATGCTTGGAAATGATACTATCGATCATCCTTGAAAAATAATGAACTTCTAAATGTGTTAAAATGTGACACGAGCCAATGCTTGTCAAATTTGCAAAGGCAACTATCGCAGGATTTCATAGTTGTATCTAGCCTTGGCCTTTTTCCAAGTGAGGAATCGACATCACAGGTCCCATGTCGAAAGGGGAGATGTAATGCAATCTACCTTCCTGAAATGGGTAAAGGCAAAACAAGGGCCAAAACTACAGAGGTAAATACTTTCAAATTTGTAACAATCTAGCCGGAATTGACTAAAAACTTACTTGAATAATTGTACCTTATCCATAGACTTAGTAACTAACTATATTTTTAGCGGAAAACATAAAGAAAAAATCTAAGAATTTACTTAAGAATTGTGTTTTTTCCTTTGAAACAATATATTTTTCTCTATGCATATTACCTATTTTATTACATGACCAATGGTATGCATGTGTTTACCAATTAAATAAAAGATTTTAAATAAAATTTTCAAGTATGCACATCTTTAAACAGTAAATGAAACCAAGCTATTTTATTTTTATATTTATGGCAAGTACCAAAATAAATTCATTTACGTAATTATCAATCTCGAAATTTCACAAAATTTTGAGAAAAAATAGGAAACTTCTTATAATATAACATATCCAAAAATCGGCTTTTTCGACACATATCCGTACTAAAATATTTTTTTCAAATCTCGTATCGACTCGGTTTAGAAAATAAACTAACGTAGTTTACTTAAAATAACATAATATTCTACAAATATCGAATTGACAAGATTTCATGTTTATTTAGTAGCTAACCCACTAGGCTATCAAATCTCGTTGGTTTTGTCCAAAAATTTCAAGTAATGATTGAGTTGCAAAAATTTGAAGTCTAGGAAGCTGAAATTTTAAAAACAACACTAAGGCCTTGTCTGAGCCACTTTCTCCTAAAAAAAAA
Source organism: Olea europaea var. sylvestris (assembly GCF_002742605.1). Lineage (NCBI taxonomy): Eukaryota > Viridiplantae > Streptophyta > Magnoliopsida > Lamiales > Oleaceae > Olea > Olea europaea. The sequence continues at coordinate 439,574 of NW_019230013.1, forward strand.
ATGCATTTTCAATAGTGTTTTGACCTCATTTCAACCACACTTTCTTCAAGAAAATAATATTAGACGTAAATCCAAAACTTCTTATTTTTTAACCACATTTTTCCATCAATATACTATTCAAAAATTCATTCTTCCCAAAATTGTGGCTCAAACAAGAGCTAAATTTTATTGCTCACACTTTTGTGATGAACTACCTTGTATGTTAATTTCTATGAAACATAACTACTTTTGAGCATAATTAATTCATAAAAATCTTCTTAAAACCGTGTCACTAATGATGTTCATAAATCTATACATTTAAAGAAAAATACCTAAACATTTCATAATCGAATAAAAGCATTAAGTCACTAGCTTCTCCATAGCACGTTGCATTTTCATCTACGATCATCCATGCCCCAAACGAATCAAATCAACTTATAGGGAGGAAATTATCCCATTCGTTATCAAATTAGAAAATTCGAACTATAGATTTATACCGTCGCATATAGATGGATTTTTGACAAAATTCATTTTCTATAGAATTATCATAATATGTAGAGTCAGAGAATGATCATTCAAACTATAGTAGTGTTGAAACACCGTACATAAAATGACTTTCCTCTTCTTGCAACCTCTATTTTTAGTGAAAAACTAAATAGGAGACTTATATTCTCATTAATATTGTTAAATTGGTTACAAAAATAATTTTTATAAAAATCTTCATAAAACATTTTAAAAATAAAGGAAAATAAACTGTTCATATGATTTATAACCTATCTCTATGAATGCCCACTAATAAAACAATTATTTCATTCAATCAACTTGATATAATTGTTTTTAATGGGCAAAATAAGGAGTTTTTAACTCAAAAATAATTTTATAAAAATATTTTATGAAAACATCCACATGGTGGTCGAACCTGGGTTGCTTTTGTGAAATACCATGTGGATGAACATTTTGGTAATTTAGTTATTCATTAAATCTTTGTAATCTTAAATTGTTAGGTTTTCAAATAACTTATAGCTTAGGCTTTCATTGATTGGCGAGTTTCCATAGCTTGTTTATTAAACGGGCTACATCAACCAATATAAGAATATAAAATTCAAGAACTTGCATCCCTCACATCGTAGAAAAATTTCGTCGTCGAAATTCCCTTAAGTATATTTGGGTTTAATTTCTTCTTCTTTTTCTTATGTAGCTTCTTCTACTCCATGACTACACCATTGTATTTCGACTAGTTGAATCTCCTTGTTCCATAATTTATGTACCTTTCGATCCAATATTAATAATTACTCGTGAGATAAATATTTCTGTACTTCCAGAGATTGGTAATTGTCCATGTAATCAGGATCATGCACATACATTCTGATCGTCGATATATAAAAATGTTGTGAATTGCCGATAGTTCAGGTGGCAAAGCTAATCGATAAGCCACATTTTCAACCATAACAAGTATTTCGAAAGGTCCAATATAACGAGGTAATAGTTTGGCTTTCTTTCCAAACCTAAGTACATCATTTATTGGTGCCATCTTTAGGAAGACTATATCTCCAATTTGAAATTCCAAGTCTTTCCTTCTGGTATTTGCAAAGCTCTTTTGTCTATCTTGAACTGCCTTTATCCTAGTACAGATCTCATCAATAGCTTCCACTATTCTTTCAATGATCTGTAGTTTGAAGAACTCTCTTTTCTCCGAGTTCATCCCAATGAACAAGTGATCTGCATCTTCTACCATAGAGAGCTCCATACGGGGTCATTCCAATAATTGCCTGAAAACTGTTATTATATGAAAATTCCACCAAAGATAGATAAGATTCCTAACTGCCTCATAGATCCAGAACACATGCCCTTAGTATATCTTCTAAAGTTTGAGTAGTCATTCCAGATTGACCATCGGATTAAGGATAATATGTTGTATTGAAATTCAATTTCGTTCCTATGGCTCCTTGTAAGATTTTTCTAAACTTAGATATAAATCTCGAATCTCTATCAGACACAATGGAGAAGGGAACACCTTGCAATCTTACAATCTCTCTAATGTACAACTATGCCAACTGATCTACATTGAATGTCATTTTTACTAGAAGAAAATGAGCTGACTTTGTTATACGATCCACTATATGTCCTCTTGCTAACTTCGAAAATCCTACCATAAAGTCCATTGTGATATTTTCTCACTTCTATTTAGGTATGTCCAATGGATTTAACAACCCTTTCCATCTTTGATATTCTACTTTTACTTGTTGACACACTATGCATTTTGCCACAAATAGGCCTATACTTCTTTAAATATTTCTCTACCAAAATATATTTCGACGATCTCGATACATTTTTTTACCACCAGAACATGCAGTGCATTGGGTGAAATAAGCCTTATCCAATATCTCCTTCCTCAAAACTTCATCCTCAGACACACAAGTTCTTCCTTTAAATATCAATGTCCCATCCAAAGCTATTCCAAAATCCTTTCTCTTATCAGTACCAATCTCATTCTTGATCTTCTGCAAGAATGGGTCTTTACTCTGTGCTCACTAAGAGTAGGTCGAACCATCAAAATTATCAAACAAGTAGTGACATGCTTTGGTATGGTAACCCTTTCAATTCGCAAATTCTCTAAACCTTTGATCAACTCCACCTGAGTAGTAGGTAATGATGTCAACTATTGCAAGTTCTAGATCATGTGTTGAGTAATTCTACTCATGTTGCTTCAATTGCCTTAACGAATAAGCAATCACTTTTCCATGCTGCGTTAGTACACATCCCAAACTTTGTTTGGATAGATCACTATATATAACAAACATTTTCAAACCTTTATGTATGGTTAACAAAACATAAAAAGCAGGTAACTTATCTAGAATGGGATAAAACTTAAGGAGAAAAATGGTGATTTCATGGAGAAACCACCAGATCCATCGGATTGCCCAACTATTGGAGGCAATCTACCACAACACTACCCAACAATCCTACTAACAACCTAGCAATAAACTCAAATCCAAAAATTGATGAAATCGAGGAAAATCAATGCGGCACGTTTTCCAATGGGACCAAAACACCACTTTCTGCTTTGAATCAAGTCATGGGACCATCACCAATGAATCCAAAATGGCCAAAAACCCTAGGGATGGTATCAATTTTGTCGAGCATGGCCGAAATTGAGAGATCAGAGCCCAAGGAGCTAGAATATGAAAATTCCAATTCGTCCGTCTCTGTTGCCCAACCTTATACATGTGCCTGACCATTCTCTTACACATGAAATTATTAACCTTTTATCCAAATATCAGCTAGAAATTAGTCAGGATGTGCTAGCAATCGAGGTATTACCGAATGCCCAGTCGGCCGAAAAAATGGCAATTTTGGCCGCTACAGTGATCATCTCAGAAAATATGCCACATCGCATTGATCAGCACAATATTCCGCACAATCCTGGAAATTTTCATAATTTTCTGAGCAAGTCCAATTTTGGTCGGAATTTGAGGCCAACGGCGGTCGGTCGGCGACCATCTGGTGGCCCTAGGACAACTTTTGTTCAAAATACTCAGCCAGTTAATTCGAGTTCATTTTTGCAGTTGGTTTCCCCACATGAGGCACTGATAGCACTAAATCAGGGTCGAATGACCTATGCCATACAGTTTCTAGTTGTCTGGGGTTGACTCAGACTGAGAGGAATTCACAAAAATCATTTGCATCAAATTTACAGACTATGGATGACTCTTCGGATGCTAGGTTCACTACCAAGGAACAATTTACTCATTTGGGCGAGCGGACAGTTGAGTTAACTGACTCGAAGGAGGTTCTTTGGTCGATCCCTATAAGTACACACTTGTATGAAAATTTTCCCACCAAAAGCCGACCAAGAAGAAGGTACGCGAGAACTTTTCGGTTTTCGTGGTTTCCTTGAGGTGGGATTGATTGACAATGCTCATATACTGATCCACTTTACACATGAGGAAGACTACAGTAGGCTCTTTCTTAAGCCACTTTGGTGTATTGATAGATGTCTCATGTGGGTCCTTAAGTGGACATGTGAGTTCAGACCAGAGCAGGAGACTCCGATTGTTACCGTTTGAGTTTAATTTCCTTTGCTTCTGGTACATTTGCATGCCAAGGGATTCCATTTTGCTTTATCTAGGGCAATAGGAATGCATTGAGGATCGATGAGACCACCTCAGATTTGAGACGACCTCGTGAGGCTAGGATGTGTATATAGGTGAATTTGGGGCTTAAGTTGCCCAATAGAGTATGGATTGAGCGCGATGGTAACCGCAGCTTTTGGTAGGCAGTCATATATGAGAAGCGACCGACATTTTGTTTTTCTTGTAAACACTTTGGCCATCCATCTGATCGTGTACTTCGAGGGTACCACCACTACCATCTCCTCCAGTTGTTGTGCCTCCACCAGTTCAGCCCCTTCCTTCTACTAAGATTGGCACTAATAGGGCTGAGAAGGGCAAAGGAAATGTTACTTTCGTTGAGCCAAGGAAGCGATGGGTACCAGTTTCGGTAATGCCTCATATGCTTCACACTATCCCTATTGCAGTTGTGGTAGAGTCAGCTACTGCATCGACAGATCATACCCCGATTCCCACCACAAGTACTATAGGGGTAACACTAGTTGTTCTCCTAGTCATAGAGTCTACACCATAGATCCTTCCCCTCATTCATGAGAACACCCTAGGGATTCCTATTCAGGCTCAGACAGTTGCTCCCTTAGTGGTTGAGGATATGACAGAGATAGCACCTATTGATCAACCACTTGCTGAGCCTATTCCAGAGGCACTTATTGAAACCGATTCCCAGGTCTCTCATTCACCACAGATGTCAGATACTGATGGTACATTGAGTGGGCTGAAGGCTAAGCCTTTGGGAAAGCAAATGTTGATCAACCACTTCAAGAAGACCCATGGCATCAAGATGGGAGCTCCCATGAGAGATGCTATTGATGACCTAGTTGACAAGCTCTTCAACGACAAATAATCACCTAGCCCTACCATCACGCCTAGATAGGATATGGTGGAAGCTCAAATTCAGAGTGACATATTGGCGTGGGTCTCGGAGATTGCGAGAAGAATAATAATGCAGTTGTACCTTAAGTCAGTGAGTCACTCTCACATGCATTAGATATTGCAGCACTTGTGAAGATCACCATGAGATCAGATGTACCTACTTTTTGCCCGACATTCAGTATGCCATCGCGTGGACAGCAATTTTCACCTAGACAGGCCCCTTCCCCCAGGAGGGACCCCTCTCCAGTAAACGAGCCCGATTACGCAAATTATTATGACCCGAAAATGTTTCAAACTAGACGCATGACCCAGTTAATGTCAATGTACTGCCACCCGAATATTTATCCTTGGGAGAGTACCTTTGAGTAATCTTCATTAGTTTTGGTTCACGTTTCATTTATTGTCATTTGCATTTCATTTGAGACATTTGTAATTTTTTTCAGTTACTGGAGGTCAGGTCTATGCCCCTTCCTTTATGTCTAATCTCATTTTTTATGTTATAAAATAAGCCACACTAGTGGTATTTGCTTAAAACTAAATAAATAGATAAAGGCATGGTTAACGTGGGTGCTGTAATCAATCTTCACTTTAACTCCTGATAACTTTGCTCACGTTTATATGTCCATTGAAATTTTATTCATTTTCTTGTCAATTATGTCATTGGTCCAGTTATTTTGGAGAATCCTTCGATAAATCTTCGATAATACTCGACTAATCCCAAAAAACTTCGAACTTCACCGGCATTAGTCGGTGTTTTCCAATTTGTTATCGCTTTCACTTTTACTGAATCTACTGTAATTCATTAGGCAGTAACTACATGACTAAGGAATCCAAATCCCTCGAGCCAAAACTTTCACTTTTTAATTTTGGCTTACAATTTTTCCTTACTCTGTATTTCTAACGCTATTATAAAATGTTCCTCATGTTGATCTTTACTCTTGGAGTATATTAAAATGTCATCAATGAAGACAAACTGATCCAAATATTGATGAAACACGTGATTTATTAAATCCATGAATACTACTGGAGCATTAGTCAAACCAAATGACATAACAATGAAATCGTAATGTCCATAATGAATTTTGAAACCCTTTTTGGGTCTATCACTTGCTTTATCCTTCAATGGATGATATCCAGATCGTAAATCGATCTTGGAAAATATCTTAACCCCTTTTAATTGATCAAACAAATCCTCAATTCTCGAGAGGGAATATCCTTGATAGTCAAATGGTTCAGCTCCTGATAGTCGATACACATTCTTATACTTCCATCTTTCTTCTTTACAAACAACACTGGTG